>NC_133327.1:173249343-173344343 GCF_042186555.1 Aquarana catesbeiana | reverse complement strand
AGCGCCTATTTGGGGAAACAATCCATAAGGGGCTGCAGGGCACGCTAACACAAAACACCCAACTACATGAGGCAGCCCCCCCTCCTCCTCCTCCTCCTCCTCCTCCTCTTGCCACAACTGAAACACCAGAGCCACAGCCTCAAAAGAAGGCTACAGGGAAGGCTGCAGGGCAGCGTGGAGGAAAGGCTGCAGGGAAGAGAAGAAAATGATGACCTGGGTTCAGTCTGGTCTGACAGAAGACGCAGGCTGTTGTAGGACCACAGTCTGGGGACATCTAGATCATCTGCTGGTGCTGTTGATCTCTGGGATTCTTGGACCAGATTGTGCTCCCTCTTATATGGACTCCTCAAGATCCCAATTTTCTGGTACACCGACTTTTTCCAGCGTTGACTTCCTCTTTATTTTATTTTGACCATGAATAAATGGATATTTTTTGAGTTTAGCAAAAGACTTTATGTGTTTTCTTTGAAATCATTGATTTTACACACAATGTTAAATTAACAAGGGACAACAATCTCATTGAGTTTGAAAAAAAACACACCAAAAATACATTACTAATGTTAATAATGTTCAAGTGGTGAGTCTTGAAAATCAAAAAAATTACGTAACCAAAAACGGTGCTTTGGGTTAACTTTATCTAAAAACTAAAAAATAAACACTATAAAAAAAAAAAATAATAATGGGTTCTTTGTGTTAACTTTACAAACCTAAAAAAAAAAAAAAAAAAAAAAAAAAAAGGGGGAAAAAGTATTATTAGTATGGAAACATTGTTTTAAAAAGGCATACTATATCATTCATGAGATCAAAGAGAAAAAGAATCCAGAAATCAGTTTGGGAGAACTCTGATTATGAACAGCAAAACACCTTCGTTCTTTAGAGCCTTCGTAAAGAAGAAATAAAATGCGCTGCATTGAACGATCACAGATTTTGCAGCGTGATGAATGTGCTACCTACAATACGAACACTAGTTTTACTAGACCGAGTGCTTCCGTTTAGTTTTTGCTTATGAGCATGCGTCGTTTTTTTGTCCGTCGGACTAGCATACAGACGAGCGGACTTCGGGGTCCGTCGTATTTACGACGTAAAGATTTGAAGCATGCTTCAAATCTAAAGTCCGTCGGATTTTAGGCTAAAAAAGTCCGTTGAAAGTCCGGAGAAGCCCACACACGATCGGATTACCAGCCAGCTTTAGTCCGTCAGCGTCCGTTGGACTTTTGTAGACGAAAAGTCCGACCGTGTGTACGCGGCATTAGTCAACATCCTCTCCCCGTGTTCACTGCCAGTTCAGTGTTTCCACAGTTCCTAACTGTTTGGTTTTTATAATCCTCCCCAATTTGAAGCATACCATGTACACAATTGTTCATTATTGTGTTCTTGCGTATTTTTCTTTCCTTACTCTTAACATCCCTTTATTTCCCCTTTGCCTCTCTCTCAGGTTTGATAACTATGTGCATAACTATAACTATGCATTAATTAGGATATACACTCATCACTGTATTCCTTGTAAATTTAATGCTGTGAAGAAGGTCTTATCTTTTGCGTTGCCCGAACTAGTGATACGCACACGATGGCATACTTATACCCCTCATAATGTAGATCAAAGTTTTTTTCCTCTTAATGCAAAAGAGTTGAATAGCCCCTACAAAGGTTCCCTGCTCTGGAAGGAGGCCCTATCCTCTAAATGCGATGTTATCTGTGTCCAGAAACCCACTTTGCACTTAACAAATCCCCACAATGTAGTCACCCAAAATTTCCCCCGCTTACCTAGCCAGTACAGACTCTGAGGCCCCATACACACTAATGCCCTGTACACACGGTCGGACATTGATCGGACATTCCGATAACCAAATCCATGGATTTTTTCCCACGGATGTTGGCTCAAACTTGTCTTGCATACACACGGTCACAACAAAGTTGTCGGAAAATCCGATCGTTCTAAACGCGGTGACGTAAACCACATACGTCGGGACTATAAACGGGGCAGTAGCCAATAGCTTTCGTCTCTTAATTTATTCTGAGCATGCGTGGCACTTTGTGCGTTGGATTTCTGTACACACGATCGGAATTTCCGACAACGGATTTTGTTGTCGGAAAATTTTATAGCCTGCTCTCAAACTTTGTGTGTCAGAAATTCCGATGGAAAATGTGTGATGGAGCCCACACACGGTCGGAATTTCCGACAACAAGGTCCTATCACACATTTTCCATCGGAAAATCCGACCGTGTGTATGGGGCATATTAGATTTTCTGCAGATTTTTGTCTTCAGATTTACCAAAATTGTGTAGTGCAAGGGCCTGCCTGATTGCATTCAAATTGATACTCTTAAGATTGACCTCATATTATATGGTTTGGTGAATCTGAAGACAAAAATCTGTAGAAAATCTAATAGTGTGTATGGGGTCTAAGAAAAGAGTCATGATAGCGGTGAAAGCATCTGTAGCATTCCAGCTTCACTCGGTGCACGCAGATCGGCCGCTTCCTGATCCTCTCTGCATCCTTTAATAACTCTCAACTGACATAATCTATACGCCCCTAATACTCCCACTCCAAAATACGCTGCTATAGCACGTAAATTCCAAACACATAGAACTCATCCACTAATTCTATGTGGAGACTTCAATGAAGTGATTGATCCTTCTATGGATTCCACTAATTCTGCCTGGAAAACCTCTGCATCACTAAATTCCTTTCAAGCCTCTGGAGGATTTATATGATGTCTGGCGCTGTGCACATGGCAACAAAAAAGACTACACCTACTATTCCTCTGCTCATGGGGTATACTCCAGAAATGATTTATTTGTAACCAACTAATTCACCCTACAAAAGATCTCTGTGTCCTCCATTGGAGTGATCACTTGATCGAACCACACATATATTTATTGAAATACACCTCTCTAAGGTGACCATCTCTCCGCCTCCCTGGAGGTTTAATTCTTCCCTCTTGGCGAACCAAAAGATCCAAAAGCAAATTGGATCTGATATCGATTTTTTCAAACTAATGAAAATACTGACACAGACCCAACCCTCTTGTGGAATACTCCCAAAGCCTCTCTTAGAGGAATACTTATTAAACTATCAGCCCACGTGAGGAAGAGACGCATGCAGCAAATATCCTCTCTCTTAGATCAATCAAAAACCTAGAAATTGGCAATAAAGCCCATCATGAATCATGACCCCCATCTAACTGACTAAATATTTTCGCTCCGTAACCAACTTAAAAGCTACGACTTTTTTTCTTGTGAAAAAAAAAAAGGCTACGACTTTTACATTAAACGCCTCAAACTCAACTCCTATGCCTTTGCGACTAAACCGTGAGCTTTTCTAGCAAAGCAATACAAAAGGCGAGCAGCTGCTTCCAAAATTCCCTTCTTAAAAGACCACTGGGGTTTAAAAATAATTAACCCCGCAGACATAGCAGAGCAATTCCGTAAGTACTACTCATCGTTATACAACTTAGACTCTGCCTCCGCTCCCCCTCCAAACCCCCTTAGATATACAAACTTTTTTGGATAAGCTCAATCTCCCTACGTTCAATAAGGAGCATCACCTTAGCCTCTCCTCACCGTTCACCGAAGAGGAAGTTGCCAAAGTGGTAAAAACACTACCGCTACATAAAACCTTGAGTCCAGACATATTCTCGAACAATTAATATAGAGCATTCTGGACGCATCTAATCTCCCACCTTACCTACTCCTTGAATAATATTGCTGAGAAAGGTTCCTGCCCCTCAGAATTCCTAGAATCTGTCATAGTCACTATCCCTAAACCGAGAAAATCCGTAAGAATCAGTTGTTCAAAGATTCCTTAATAAGCCAGTCCACTTCTCCACAGGGCTGTGATTGGGCGGCAACCAGAATCAACGCATTAACATTTTGAGAGTGATTGGCATTTCCCTGGATAGTCATCAAACAGTGTGGAGGTGGTGAGACTAAAGGGGATCGCTTGATTATGTCATGAGCTATATAATGTTTGATACAAGATGTTTTAAATGTGAGTGGACTGGGTATTGTTTTTATATTAAAGATTGAGCTTTACAATATTACACTAGTGGAGCCTTTCTTTTTCCTGTACCCATGCATATGCACCTTTTCTACAAGGAACTGTGGAGAAGTGGATTGGCTTAATAACCTTCCTGGCGGTATGATTATGTCAGATTTTTGATGTTCAAAGCGGTACAATGTTTCGCATGGAAATTTGGCGGGTTTTTTTGTAGGCCTGTAATTCTTAGGAATAACTCACTTAAATCTGTCCAAACAAGAGTCTATAGACAGCCCGGGTATGATAAAGTTTGAAACACAAAATCATAAATAATATAATATAATAAATAACTATAAATAATTATCAAAAATAATAATATAATAATAATAAAATGTATTCAATAATGTAATCAACTCAAAAACACTGAAATGTGCTCAGTTGTAGAATTGTCACTGTCGTCATTTTCAGTGTTTGATGACAAATTTCCCCACACATCACTATTGCTCAATTCTGCAAGTGTTCTAATTTACTATCGCTGTTTTCTAGCTGGTCTAAAACCTCTTTTGATGTAAAGGGATGGTTTTGGTTGCTATGGACATTCTCCAGTTTCCCGGCAGAAAGAACAGTGTATATAATATAAAAGTGCATGCAGGGCACTGGAAAAAGCACTAGGGTTAAAAGGGAGGAGAAATAATTTGATACAGTAATGTAATCTTACAGTGTACTGTATGTGTTATGTTTTTTGCACCTTTTGAATTTGCCGCGTTGCGCCGCTTGTAGGAAACGGAGCCCGGCATACAGTACATCGGGCGGAAGACATAGCCGCCACACATGGCGGGGGGACATCGCAGGATCCTGGGAACAAGGTAAGTAACTTTTCCTGGATACTGCGATGCGATCCCGAGTGTGGCTCGGGGTTACCAATCTTGGTATGGAAAAGTCACCCCAAGCCACACCCGGGAATACTGCTAAGAAGGTTAAGGAATTTTTGAACAACTGATTCTTATGGCTTACTAGCCAAACCATGAGAGTGGTAGGCAAATAAATTTGGTGAGTTTCCATCTGATGGGAGTAGGTCTAAAGCAACACATACGGTGGTGGATTACGATGTTTTTTCTTAATTAGGACATCACTGGAAATATCAACATATTTATTTCATTAAAGAGGACTGCTATTGGACTCTTGTTTTGTTTTTCTTTTTATGACATTTTAATTTTAATATTTTTATTTTTTATAATTTCTTTGCACATGGATTATTATTTATATTTGATCATTACATTTTTGTATTGAGCACTGAATTAATTCGGTGTTATTGTCGCGTTACTGTGAATTTTGCTATATGTATGCACTTTGGTGTGTATATATATATATATATATATATATATATATATATATTTTTTTTTTTTTTTCACTAGTTTTGATATTTATGGTTGTAAATAGCAGCATTGGCTGTCATTTTTCTTTGTTATTTGAAGCGCGTGAGATCACTATTATATACTTGCATTGCTGTTATTAAAAATATCTTCTATAACGTATACTTGGCAATTGTACCATATGTGACAGCCTGTGAAGACCTTAATATAAAAAAAACATATTGAAACTAACAAAATGGCACTCTCTAGATGTGCAAAGTTGATAGAGACATCCCCAAAAAGACTTACAGATATAATTGCAGCAAAGTATTGACTCAGAAGGGCTGAATACAAATGCACATCACACTTTTCACAGATTAATTTGTAAACCATTTTTAAAACCATTTATAATTTTCCTTCCACTTCACAATTATGTGCCACTTTGTATACAGGGGTTCAGCAGGGCACTGTACAGGAGGTCAGCAGGACACAGCACAGGGGGGTCAGGAGGGCACAATATGGGGGGAAAGGGGGGCAGCAGGGCACATTACATGGGGTGCATAGCAAGGCACATATGGAGCACAGCAAGGTACATTACATGGGGGCAAAAGTGCACATTATGAAGCAAAGCAGGACATATTACTTGGAGGTAGGCAGACACATTATGTGGCACACAGCAGGGCACAGTATGGGGCAGAAAGGTGGGCAAATCTTGGGGAACAGCAGGGCATATTACACGGGGATAGGAGAGCACATTATGGTGCACAGCAGGGCATTTTACACGGGGGGTAGAGGGCATATTATGAGGCACAACAGGGCACACAGCGAGGCGCAAGTGAACACAGCAGGAAACATTATGGGGCACACAACAGGGTACATTGCTATAGCAGTTTCCTTCACGTGCAGTGTAGCATGGGAAGCAGCTGTAATGACACCTCTTGTAGTGCGCTGCTCCCTGCTGACCCTGCCTCTCCTCTTGTCCATCCCAGGTGATGTCACATACAAGCACCTGGGGTGGACAGGAAGAGAAGAGAGGCCAGCGTGCCACGAGAGGTCTCATTATAGCCACTTTCCTTGCTACTCTGCATGTGTTGGCTAAGCAGGTACCTTATCTACCCGTCAGCTGCCTGTGATTGACAGAAACCCCTAGGAATTTCTCATGGAACCCCGGTTGAGAATCCCTGTCCTAGAGACAATACTGAGGACTCATGGAGTGAGGTAGCGGTATAGAGGGATGACCAGGGGAAGTGCCCAGCAAAGCCTGGTCAGTGTCTAATCGCCTGAAGGTCCCAGCCTATAGCCCAGGCTTTGTAAATACCAAGCCTGTGTCCTGTATTGTACAATTAAGATATATCTTCATCTCCCTTAATCTTAACATTTCATGAAAAAGTATTTGATCGAACAAATGATTTAGTAATACTGTACATGTATATGGTTTCTATAAGTTGCTGTATGTCATCCATCATCAAAACCACGTGGATTGTCTTAGTAAATAAACCCACAATGCATTACACACAATAAAAGACGTACACATTGTAACAACCTTTTAATATACCCTTTAACAAAGCAATTTTATTCAATTAGCATGTGTAATTACTAATCCTTTTAACAAAATGTTCAAATGTCAATATTTCTGTTGTGTTAATGGTTTTCACTCCTGTGGCGTAAGATGGATAACACAGCTAGTTAACATCAAATAAAAAATTCCTCTCTAAGTTGCTTGCCATTGCTATGGCATCCATGAGATCTCCTCGAGTGAAGTATCTTGTTGCTGATGTAAACTCTTTTGTTCTCTGTGACAGCCGAAGGGAATTTGGAGTCCCCCTCTGTTGAGGTTAAATATTTAGCATCTTTGAAACCTGCAGCAAAGCAGAGTTTGTGTTCACAAACTGGAATATTCTGTGGATCCCTGGACAGTCTGTAAACAGAGACTGTCTGATGTCTCACTGTCTCATTGTGAACTCTGTGTCCAGTGTCTACGTTTGTCTCAGTCTCATCTGGTCGTAGACTGGGTCTACAGCCCCTGTTGACTATGTGGCCAGTTTCTTTTTGATCGAAAGCTGTGCAAGATACTTGAAAAGGTTTTAAGTCTTTCACTTTTATAAGCCCAGTTTGCTTCTCTTCCTGCGTGCCTTTGGTTTGTTTAGCCAATGACAATGATTGAGCAGTGAAAGCATTTGATTGGGGCTGAAAAGCAAGTGTTCCATCACCTGGGGCCACCCAGCTGTTATCAGCGACCTATTCACAAAAAATTATGTGAAATACAGTTCTACAGTCAACACATTACTTACTGTATATATAACCATGAACCAAAATCGAATTGCCTCATTGCACATTAACATGTACAGCACTTTTCACTTCATATAAACTTTTTTTTTTAGTACCTACTGAAGAAGGGTGATAACACTTAAAATAGTTTCTTATTAGGTAAGTACCCAGGCTGCCCATGTGGATCTCCTTCTGAAAAATGGTAGTTGCTTGTTTGTTATACTGATCTTTTAGCCTCAGTATGGAGAGTATACTGTATGCTGTCTAGGGGTTCTGGCTTAACTTTCTGCATTTTTGTTCTAAGTAAGTGATTTTTCATATACAGTATTGAAGCTAGAGAATTAGAATAACAGCCAGGCAACAAGCTTCTTTAACCTCTTGCTGCCCATGTAAGGCATATGTGCGCCAGCAAAATGGGTGAGCTTTAATGCCAACATCCCATGCATATGCATCTATTGGTTAATCGGTCAATTATAAAACAGATTTATTAAAGTAGATTTGATAAAAAATAGATCATGAAAAATTGCAAAAACCTGACATAAGGTAAAAGGACAATGCTGTCAAAACCAGACAACAAAGCAGCTGCAGACACCCTCACATCCACCACATACTCATGCAATCCGAAGGCTGAATCAAAGAGGCACCAGTGCAAGTGGCTGCACATGGAGTATGATGTAGTTTTTACCACAGTTGGCCACTCTATGACTTCAAAAGGTAGTGCAGGGCCAGACGTGATGTGGAGTATATAAGAAATGGATGGCTGAATCCACTGAAACAGAGTCCATCAGTGGTGCATTTGCATAGTACAGCCATAGGTACAGGTAAAGGCTAAATGGGGTCTCCGCACAGATGTGTTGAATGGTAGCCAAACAGCTAACCAGGCTGTGTAAAGCTGGATGGGTGCAGATAGGAGCGGAGTGTGCACAGTATCTTGCTAGGAGGCCTGCTACATGTGGGTGAGTTGGTGTCCTATGGACAGTATACACAAAGTAAGTCAGTGCGAACTCACCACTCCCCAGCCGCACTGAAGGTGCCTAATGCCTCATGGACAGAATCCACATTAAGGTAGTTCACCAAAGCACTCTTCATTCGTTGCTGCTCTGTGTGTGCAGTGTCGGTCCACAGGTAGAGAACGTGGGTGTAGGAGTCTGCAGGGTCTGGTCTAGGAATGGACATCGCAAGGTAAATGACGCGTGCTAAATGTGATGTCCATTTCTAGACCAGACCCTGCAGATTCCCACACCCACGTTAGCTACCTGTGGACCGACACTGCACACACAGAGCGACAACGAATGAAGAGTGGTCTGGTGGACTACCTCCATGTGGATTCTGTCCATGAGGCATTAGGAGTCTTTAGCAAGGCTGGGGAGTGGTGAGATCACAGAGACTTACTTTGTGTATACTGTCCATAAGATACCGACTCACCCACATGTAGTCGGCCTCCTATCAAGATACTGCACGCACACCAATCCTATCTGCACCTGTCCACAGTCCAGCTTTACACAGCCAAGTTAGCGGTTTGGCTATCATTCAGAACACCTGTGCGCATACCCCATTCAGCCTTTACTTGTACTATGCAAATGCACCACTGATTAACTCTGTTTCAGCAGATTCAGCCTTCCATCCCTTATATACGCCACATCTTGTCTGGCTCTGCACTACCTTTGTCTTAGACTGGCCAACTATGCTTAAAACTACATCATACTCCATTTGCAGCCACTTGCACTAGTGCCACTTTGATTCAGCCACTGGATTGGATGAGCATGGTGACGGCTGTGTGGTCTGTGTGGGTGTCTGCAGCTGCTTTCTTGTCTGGTTTTGACAACGTTGTCATTTTAATTTCTTGCTAGGTCGGAGGTTTTTGCAATTTTTCATGTTCTATTTTTATCATATTATCCCTTAATAAAGTTGCTTATAATTAATCGATTGATCGATCCTCTCTGAAGGTGTCTTTGTGGACCATTAGTCCTCCTTAAATATATGCTAATATATCTGGAGCAGTGGTTCTCAACTCGTGTCCTCAGGACCCACTAACAGGCCAGATTTTAAGTATTACCTTGGGAAGATGCAGACTAGAATACTGCAATCACTAAGTAGCAAATTATATCACCTGTGATGTATTTCCAGTTATCTTGCAAACCTGGCCTGTTAGTGGGTCCTGAGGACAGGAGTTGAGAACTACTGATCTAGAGCATCACGCTACCATCCACTCCCTGTTTCTATTGTATTGGGGGGATTTGACTTTGTATGGGGTGATGGCACATAAGATAGAGTTTGAGGTATCCGATTCCTTATAGGATACTCTCTTCTATATCTCCAGCTGAGGTGATGACAGTGATTTTTATCTTTTTCTTTATGTATACTATGGGTGTCAGAGCTTTGTATGCTGGGGGTGTGCTCACTGTGCACTCCCATCACAGCAACCAAGCTGTCAAAGACAGCTTTTAGTCCATACTGATGACTGGGAGTTGGCGGGACCAACTCTCAATCATGTAACCACTGTGACAGCTAATTACAGTGGTCAGATGATTGGTCAATTCTTTCCACGCCCGAGCATACAGACCCTATTAAAAGTGATGCTGAGGCTGGGCAAAAAATGGTTAAAATGACATCAATAATAGCATCCTACATATTTTCCCTATGAAAAATCTTTTCATAAATCTATGTTGTGAGATAAAAGGTCTGCAACCAATCTACTCATTGAACACATAATGTGTCTCTATTAAGTGTCCTTGCAGCTATAAGAGTCTTTTCACATGGGCTTGTCTGCTTGGCGGACTCCACTTGCTTATCAGGGGGGATCGAACCCCCAGGTCTGTCCCCGCTCACTGTGCTGAGATGGACCTGTCAGAGTCCCGCTCACCTCTATGGGGAGATCCGATGAAAATGGACCGCCTGTCCATTTTTATGCGATCCACCAGATGGATGGAAAAAGAAAGTCACCGTCCATCTGGATTTTCACAGATTGGATAGCAGCAGGTGTCAGCGGACATGTCACCGCTGACAAGCGCTGCTCCATAGGAGTGAATGAAGAGTCCGATCAGGTCCGCCTGAAAATAGGATTTTTTCGTCATGCTTACCTGCAAAATCCTTTTCTTTGAATACATCATGGGACACAGAGTTAGGATAATATTCATTACCTGCTGGGTTATACTTAATCTCCAGGTGAATGGACACTGGTAAACCAAAGGTCTTTAGACAGGAAGTAATCCCCTATATAACCCCTCCCATACAGGAAGCACTTCAGTTTTATAGCAAGCACTGAATCCTCAAAAAAGAGGGGAGGGATCTCTGTGTCCCATGATGTACTCAAAGAAAAGGATTTTACAGGTAAGTATGAGGGAAAAAATCCTATTTTCTTTTTCATACATCATGGGACACAGAGTTAGGCTAATATTCATTACCTGCTGGGACGTCCCAGAGCAATATACTTGAAGGGAGGGAGACACCCTGCCAAACAATAGCCATCAGACCTTATACGGCAGCTTGCAGTACACTGCGGCCGAAAGCCGAATCCTCGGCTGCTCGAACATCCACTTGATAAAATTTTGTGAACATATGCACTGAAGACCAGGTAGCATACCTTACACATCTGAGCCACAGATACCTGATGGCGAAAAGCCCAAGAGGTTCCTACACCCCTGGTAGAATGAGCTCTCACCCTAAAGGGAGGAGCTTTACATTTCAGACCGTAGGCCTGAATGACCAATTGACGGACCCAATTGGCAAGGGAGGCTTGGAAGCTGCCTGTAAATAAACAAAAGTTAAAGAGGGTTTACAATTTTTCTTAATAGCACCTGGTGTTCTCTAATGGGCACAAATTGACCGTATTGCAGTCCCGCCCTGCTGAGATTCACCCAGTTCCACCGTATATTTGGGGTGTTTCCAAAGAAATAAATACTTATTGGAGACCCCCAAATTTCTGTTGTCCTCTGAATTAATTGTAAACTAGCAAAAACAGATTGTGTATTACACACAGCAGCAATTCTTCAAAGAGGACAGACCGGATATATAGCTATTAATCAATTTATTGATTATCCTAGTAACAGACTTTGCCAACTAAACTGATAAGTTCACAAAGTACATCGATACAAAAATACAGACGTGCAAAACAGTATACCTCTAATTCCAAACCACATTAAAAAGACCTAATGTCTGAAGAGGATTAGCGGTGGCCACCATTAAGCGTGTTCACCTTTCATACCTCATTCTCACATGCACATACATACATCAATCCCGATCGATCAATTGATCAAATGTGATTGCTGGTATGGATATCCTGAAGTACAAGGGGAAAAAATAATGGTTGTTGTTTAATAGACCAAAAAAGTCAATGTTGCATATTCAAGATAATAATTTGTCTTCAGTATTTGTAGGTAAGAAATATTTGGTTAGTATTGTTGCAATGTGGAATGTTCCTTTTTAAATCCCTCTTAAATGTCCTGTTGCAGAAACAGCTTCCGTATTATGTAATATAAGTAAAGAATGTTGCTCAGTGACACATAGTATCTGTGTGAAGTGTAGCATTAGAGTTAATTTAGTTACATATAGAGGGATGCATTAACAGCAAGCAAGGGACTTTGTACATCTCACCGTCTCTTGTGCTTACTGGGTAATTCCCGCTGTCGGCATCTAGACAGGATCGCTGTGATCAGCTGTTTTCCGTCACCGCCGCTGCAGGGAATCCACAATTGTTAGATGTAAAAGTCAGCCGTTCCGGGAGATATATTTCTCTCTGTAGGGCTGTGTTTTTATCTTCCGCTGTAGTTGCTGCAATGTTCGGTCTCCAAGCAGGGTTGGCAGAACAAAGAGCTCTGAAGAAGCTTGCAAAAGCGAAACATGTAAGTATCAGGTTCATGTAGTAACCGTAAGAAGGATAGCGGGACCACCAACCGCCTACACAGCCATACACGGCTTTTTCTTCCCCTTCCCTCCGTTCCTCCAAATCCCTTTGGTCTGCCAACCCTGCTTGGAGACCGAACATTGCAGCAACTACAGCGGAAGATAAAAACAAAGCGCTACAGAGAGAAATATATCTCCTGGAACGGCTGACTTTTACATCTAACAATTGTGGATTCCCTGCAGCGGCGGTGACGGAAAACAGCTGATCACAGCGATCCTGTCTAGATGCCGACAGCGGGAATTACCCAGTAAGCACAAGAGACGGTGAGATGTACAAAGTCCCTTGCTTGCTGTTAATGCATCCCTCTATATGTAACTAAATTAACTCTAATGCTACACTTCACACAGATACTATGTGTCACTGAGCAACATTCTTTACTTATATTACATAATACGGAAGCTGTTTCTGCAACAGGACATTTAGCCCTCATGCACATGGACGTTTTAAAAAACGAGCTGTAAAGCTAGGTTCGACGCCTGGAAAAACCGGCGTTAAAAACGCGATTTTTACCGCGTTTTGCATTAGCGTTTTTGCGCGTTTTTTCGCGTTAGCGCTAAGAAGCGTTTTTTAATGAAAAACACATCTCTCAGCTATATACACTCCCAAATTTCCCACAATGCCACAGAAACCAAAGAAAATATGTTAATGAGCATGTGTCGGTGCCATTTTGGTAGGAGAGAGAGAGGAGAGAGTGTTTCAGAGTGTTTCAGAGTTTTCAGTATTTTTAAGTATTTTTCTGAGAAATATGGATCTGTCATGCAAAAGATCGATGAGGCAATCCTTCTGATTATTTTGCGGAGGCAGCGGAGAATGAGACAGGAGGAGGAGAGAAGCAGCAGATGTCGATTTTGGGTGCATCCAATGGTATCCAATCGGTTTTCTACGGGGTACTTTGGCAATATTTATTCCCAACTGCGCTCATATCCAACAAAGTTCTTCAACTTTACAAGGATGTCAGTGCCGCTCTTTGATGACCTGTTGGAGAGGCTCAGGCCAAGGCTCACAAGGATGGACACTGTGATGCGTAGCTCTGTGTCACCGGAGGAACGGATGCTAGTGACACTCAGGTAAGTGAATACACATATGGGAGGAGGGGTTAGGGTTACGGTTAGGGGTTAGGGTTAGGGTTAGGAGTTAGGGTTAGGGGTTTGGAGTTAGGGGTTTGGGGTTAGGGTTAGGAGTTAGGGGTTAGGGGTTAGGGGTTAGGAGTTAGGGGTTAGGAGTTAGGGGTTAGGAGTTAGGGGTTAGGGTTAGGGGTTAGGGGTTTGGAGTTAGGGTTAGGGGTTAGGAGTTAGGGGTTAGGGTTAGGGGTCAGTGTTAGGGGTTAGGGTTAGGGGTTAGGGTTAGGGGTTAGGGTTAGGTTTAAGGGTAGCGTTAGGACTTATGTTTATGCTTTTCTCTTTCAATAACTAAATTTATTATGTTATCTTAGGTTCCTTGCCACGGGACAAAGTTATGCTTCCTTGCATCACTACTTCCTCCTTGGCCTCTCAACGGTCTCAAGAATAATAAAGGAAACATGTGTGGCAATATGGGAGGAATTGCATAACGTTGTAATGCCAGAGCCAACCGAAGACATCTGGGAATCAGTTGTGGACACTTTTTGGGAAAAAACTCAGTTCCCAAATTGTATAGGAGCCCTTGATGGGAAACACATCAGGGTGAAGAAGCCTCCCCACTCTGGATCTTCATATTTTAATTATAAAAAATATTTTTCGGTGGTCCTCCTGGCATTGTCCGATGCACACCTCAAATTTCTGTTTGTAGATGTGGGAGCATATGGAACCCAAGGTGATGCCCGCATATTCCGCGAGTCGGCCTTGGGACGTCGTCTACATGAGGGACGACTCAATATTCCTGAAAGCAGGCCTCTACCCTGCACTGAAGAACCCAGCTTGCCATTAGTCATGGTGGCAGATGAGGCCTTTGGACTGGCTGAAAATCTAATGAGGCCATACAGTGGCACTGGTCTCAGCCGACAACAAAAAATTTTCAATTATCGGCTCAGCCGTGCACGCCGTGTTGTTGAATGTGCATTCGGGGTGTGCACGGCCAAATGGCGAGTTTTGCTGACAAGTATGCAATTGGATGTTGACAACGCCATTAAAGTCGTCCTGGCATGCTGCGTTCTGCACAATTTTCTGCGGGACAGTAACAGAAATAATGTTGAACAGGAGCCCATTAGACAACTTCAGAGGGTTCAATTTATGGACTTGCGTTCAACTGCACGTGTCATGAGCATTCGAAACCAATTTGCAGAATTTTTTGAATCCCCTGATGGAGAGGTATCATGGCAGAATGATTATATCTAAAAAATATTTGCAATACATCTACCTTTGCTGTCTTGTGTTTTTTGAAATAAAGCATTTCAAAATTGAAGTTTGTTATTTTTTGGTCCATTTGTCAACGATTGTTCTACAGGTCAATTTGACTCTGCCTTCGGGGTAAGCCTAGGCTAAGCCCAAAAAAGAGCAAGCTTACGCTTGTCCGAAGGCAGAGTACGATAGAGTCCTTTGCACTCTGCCTTCAGGGCAAGCAGAGTGCAAAGGAGTGCTGTTGTGCATCATATAAAAGACAAATTGAACACATTTATTTTTAATCAAAAAAAAAAATTAAATAAAGGATTGGGATCACAACTGGTATTTCAAGAAAAAAAAGAATTTATTTTGGGATCACAACTGGTGATAGGTGGTGGTGGATGGTTGATTGCATTGGGGATGTGGGGATTGGGGACGGGGTAATGGTTGGGCCTGGCGATCACTCCCAAAATCCTGCTGGTAGCGGGGTAGAGGGTATGAGGGCTGAAAATGGGAGGTGGAAGGTGGAAATTCACCATACGCTTGCAGGTTATGGTATGAGGTCTGGGACGGCATAGGTGGTGGTTGGCGTTGAGGAGGGGGCTGATAGTGAGAGGGGGGTGCTAGCACTGCTGAGGTCCCAGGGGCCATTGGGGGATCATGAGAAACATTATATGGATCGCATGGAGGTGGCCTGCCACTTAATTTTGCATGTCTGTATTGCATTGCAATAGCGTACATGCGATCCATACAAAGTTTCTCTTGGTCTCCCCCAATGTCCTCCAGGATGTGGTAAAGGCTGCGGCAGAAGCAGGCGCGTGGGTTATTGGTGTCTAAAAAGGCATCCATACTGCGCCTCTCCTGCCGCACTTCCTGCAGCAGTGCTAGCACCCTGTCATCAGCCTCCGGATTATAGCCGCCCCTCGCCTGACGTCCACGCCCACGGCCACGACCGCGCTGCTCTCCACTTTGATGACTGGCAGGAGACGGTGTTTCCACAGCCCTCGATTCCTGCAAAAGAACAAAAATGTTTACATTGACATGTACATGGACAGACAGACAATGAGATAGACAGGCAGACCGAAGCAGTTACCTCATCTGTGCCTTCAACACCTCCCTCGCTGATCGGTCGTGGAGATCCACTGCTGGTCATAGGACTGCTTGGTCTCTGAACCTCAGCATCTTCCTCATCGACCTCTCGGAGTCTAAAATTAGAAGAAGTTGTCCTGCAAACAATACAAATTGTATAAACGTAACTACTTTAGCCCGGACCATTTTTTTTTATTAGTAATGGGGGAGATCAGCGATTTTTAGCATGACTGCGACAATACGGCCGACACATTGGACAATTTGGACACATTTTTTGAAAAATTGTCATTTTTACAGCGATCAGTGCGATTAAAATTGCAATGATTGCAAATTTTTTTTTTATTAGTAATGGGGGAGATCAGCGATTTTTAGCATGACTGCGACAATACGGCCGACACATTGGACAATTTGGACACATTCTTTGAAAAATTGTAATTTTTACAGCGATCAGTGCGATTAAAATTGCAATGATTGCAAATTTTTTTTTTATTAGTAATGGGGGAGATCAGCGATTTTTAGCATGACTGCGACAATACGGCCGACACATTGGACAATTTGGACACATTTTTTGAAAAATTGTCATTTTTACAGCGATCAGTGCGATTAAAATTGCAATGATTGCAAATTTTTTTTTTATTAGTAATGGGGGAGATCAGCGATTTTTAGCATGACTGCGACAATACGGCCGACACATTGGACAATTTGGACACATTCTTTGAAAAATTGTAATTTTTACAGCGATCAGTGCGATTAAAATTGCAATGATTGCAAATTTTTTTTTTATTAGTAATGGGGGAGATCAGCGATTTTTAGCATGACTGCGACAATACGGCCGACACATTGGACAATTTGGACACATTTTTTGAAAAATTGTCATTTTTACAGCGATCAGTGTGATTAAAATTGCAATGATTGCTAATTTTTTTTTTTTATTAGTAATGGGGGAGATCAGCGATTTTTAGCATGACTGCGACAATACGGCCGACACATTGGACACATTTTTGGAAAAATTTTCATTTGTACAGCAATCAGTGCGATTAAAATTGCAATTACATACTGTAAAAATTACACTGGCATTGACCTATTCCTCTCCCTGAGACGATCGCCGGTGTGCCCACGGACATTGAGTCCGCAGGACCCGCGGTCGGACTCATGGACCTCAAAATGGGAAAGCGCGCTGCCAAGGCGGCAACTTAAAAGGGACGTACAGGTACGCCCATTTGTGCTGCCGTGCCATTCTGCCGACGTATATGTACATGTGGCGTTCTGAAAGTGGTTACAATAGCCATGGAACATACTGCCTGAAAAGCAATGTACATAGGCAAATATATGAAAAAAACTTACGGTCTGGTATGGCTCTGCATATTTTGCCTTAGGAATTGAAGATTGCTGTGGTATACATGTTTTTTTTTGGTTGGCGCTGGTGCTCCGCTACGTGCCGCCTTGTCTTCGTCCGTGAGGTCCCTCCTGACACGGTCACGTAGGGACTTCCAGCGGCGCTGCATAATTTTGCCTAAAATAACATGGAAAACAAAGGGTTAAATATGCAATCTTCATTTACATTACACACAAACAGATCATGCATTCAAGGAAAATAGACTTACTTATCTCCTTTCTTTCCGCATTTCTCAGTTGTTCCCAGCCAGGGGTAATGGCAGCACTTATGTCCTCCCAGGCTTTCACCTTCCGGATGTGGTCTCCATGCAGTGGATGTGCCACATCCCACAGTTCTGGATGGGCCTATACCGCGCTTATTAGCTCCACTTGTGAGACTGCACTAGCCATCTTCAAGCCAATATCACCACAGTCACACGGCTGTGCAAAGGACTCTTGGGTAATCTAATGTCCAGACAGGAAATTCCTGTTTTTACAGAGATTACAGTGTCCAATCATCTATTTTTAACCAAAAACCGCCGGAGCTAAAAAACGCGAAAAAACGCCGCGGTCGCGTTTTTGCGCGTTTTTCCGCGTCCTGGGTTTTTTTTACAGCTTAAAAACGCCTAGGCCATTTGCAGCTCAAAAACGTCTAGGTGGGCATGAATCCATAGACTAACATAGACAGGCGTTTTTAAGCTGTAAAAAACGCTAAAAAACGCGGCTGTAAAAACGTCCGTGTGCATGAGGACTTAAGAGGGATTTAAAAAGGAACATTCCACATTGCAACAATACTAACCAAATATTTCTTACCTACAAATACTGAAGACAAATTATTATCTTGAATATGCAACATTGACTTTTTTGGTCTATTAAACAACAACCATTATTTTTTCCCCTTGTACTTCAGGATATCCATACCAGCAATCACATTTGATCAATTGATCGATCGGGATTGATGTATGTATGTGCATGTGAGAATGAGGTATGAAAGGTGAACACGCTTAATGGTGGCCACCGCTAATCCTCTTCAGACATTAGGTCTTTTTAATGTGGTTTGGAATTAGAGGTATACTGTTTTGCACGTCTGTATTTTTGTATCGATGTACTTTGTGAACTTATCAGTTTAGTTGGCAAAGTCTGTTACTAGGATAATCAATAAATTGATTAATAGCTATATATCCGGTCTGTCCTCTTTGAAGAATTGCTGCTGTGTGTAATACACAATCTGTTTTTGCTTGGAAGCTGCCTGCCCTTTCTTGGATCCTTTTGGTTAAAAAAAAAATGAACAGTCTGATCCTCGGATCTCCGCAGATCTAGACAAATAAACCTTGACTGCCTGGACAATGTCCAAGATATGCAGTCGTCTCTCTTCCGCCAAATGAGGCTGAGAGAAAAAAGAAGGCAAAATAATGTCCTGATTTAAATGAAAGGCTGACACCACTTTTGGCAAAAAGGATGGAACAGGTCGTAACATGACCCTGTCATGGTGAAGGATCAAGTACGGCTCCCTGCATGAAAGGGCCGCCAGCTCCGACACCCTTCTAGCCGAGGTGATAGCCATTAAGAAGGCTAGCTTGCGTGACAGCAAGTCTAGTGGAATTTCCTTGAAAGGTTCAAATGGTTGTTTTTGTGTAACACAGATAGCACCAAGTTCAAGTCCCAAGGACACATAGGTGACCTAATGGGGGAAGCAAGCGAGTTGCCCCCTGCATAAAGGTTCAGACCAGTGAATGGGAAGCTAAAAGCCTTTGGAAGAAGAATACTTGATTTGTTGTAGCCGTATTAGTGCAATTGTGACAGAGAAAATTGAGTACTGTCCGTGATACTTTTTTTATTTGCACTAACATACAATTTTTCAGGACAAGCTTTCGGGGTATGTCCCCTTCTTCAGGCTATGTTTCCACTATTGCGTCCCCAAAGTCGCGCGATTTTGCCGCGATTTTTTACCGCGATTTTACCGCGACTTTTTACCGCGATTTGAAGCAATGCCTGTATCTATGGACCTCAAGTCGCATCAAAGTGGGACCAAAGTAGTGCAGGGACTACTTTGAAGTCGCTGCGACTTGAAGTCGCACAGATATGAACGGTACTCATTGGAAATCATGGGAAACAATTTGTCATGCGACTTTTCAGTCCCAAGTCGCATGAAAAGTCGCACTAGTGGAAACAGAGCCTTAAGGTCCAAGCAGTACTGATTCACATTCTGCTTAAAAATTTGTGAATCAGTACTGCTTGGACCTTGAAGAAGGGGACATACCCCGAAAGCTTGTCCTGAAAAATTGTATGTTAGTGCAAATAAAAAAAGTATCACGGACAGTACTCAATTTTCTCTGAAGAAGAATACTGATAGGGCTGAAACTTGACCTCTGATTGTACATGTACTCAAGGCCAATTTGATTTTCACAGCTGACTGTAGAAAAGAAAATTCTCCCAATCACGTATTTCTGAGGATGACATTTTTTGGCTTCACACCAAGCAATATAAGTCTTCCTGACCTTATGATAGATCTTCCTAGTGATAGCTTTTCTAGCATTCACTAGGGTAGACACCACTGGTTCTAAGATGCCACGGTCCTTTAACACCCTGGCTTCAATAGCCATGCCGTCAAATTTAGAGACTGCAAATTGGGGTGGAATGTAGGACTTTGAGACAGTAGATCGAAGCGCCGTGGAAGCACCCATGGCCTGTCTATTGTCAGTCTCACAATCTCCGGTAACCAGGGCCTTATGGGCCAGGCTGGTGCCACCAAAATAACTGGAATTCCCTCTCTCCGAATGCTGCGCAACAAATGTGTAAGGAGAGGGATCGGAGGAAAAGCATAAACCAGGGACTACTGGCTCCATGGAACTACCAGAGCATCTGCTCCGATTGCCAGAGGTTTTCTAGTTCAGGACATAAACTGCTGTAGCTTGTTGTCAAACCTGGATGCCAGTAGGTCGACCTCTGGCCATCCCCACTGTTGGCAAATTTCCTGGAACACCCCTGGGTGTAGGGACCATTCCCCCGTGCAGATCTGCTGGCGGCTGAGATAATCTGCCTTCCAGTTCTCTACTCCCAGGATATGGACTGCCGATAGAATTGGCACATGTCTCTCTGCCCAGGCTAGTATGTGGTTCACCTCCTTCAGAGCTGAACAACTCCTGGTACCACCTTGGTGGTTTATATAGGCCACTGCAGTGGCATTGTTGGACTGAACCCTGATAGGGCAGTCCTGAAGCTCCACCATCCATGACCGTAGGGCCAGTTGTACTGCCCGTAATTCCAGGACGTTGGACAGGATCTGTTCTGTCCTTGACCATTTCCCTTGAGCTGTGAGCCCCTCTAGGGTCGCTCCCCAGCCTGAAAGACTGACATCTGTATTCAGTACTCTCAAAGTTACCAGGAGGAACGATCTTCCCTTTCGCAGGTTCTGATCCTGGAACCACCATTTTAGGCTTAAGCGTGCCCGAGGAGATAAGAACATTGGATAATCCAGGGCTTGTCCTCTCCTGTTCCAAGCCAACAAGATGTCTTGTTGTAGAGGCCTGGAATGGAACTGGGCATAGGGCACCGCCTCGAATGAGGATACCATCCTCCCTAGAAGACTCATACAGAGCCAAATGGAGGTTTGTCTGGTGCTCCTTACTGACGCACCTGATTCTTCAGAGCGCAGATCCTTGCGGGTGGCAAGAATATTCTTGCTTGGACCGTATCTAGGATCAGACCTAAATACTTTAGACCTTGAGCTAGTTTCAAGGCTGACTTTTTGGTATTTATGATCCAGCCTAAGCTTTTCAAATACTGCAAGGGGTCATCCAGATACCCAAGCACCAGGATCCCTTGGGCCCTTAAAAGACTCAGTACTGGTGCTAGGACCTTTGTGAACACCCGGGGAGCTGTAGCAAGCCTGAAGGGTAGAGCCACAAACAGAAAATGACGTTCCAATACTGCAAATCGCAGGAACCTCTAATGAGGCTGAAAGATAGGTACGTGTAAATACGCGTCCTTTATATCGATGGAGGCTAAAACATCTTCCATCTGGAGCGAGGCTATACCTGAGCGCACAGACTCCATCCGAAAGGACTAGATTAGTAGATACTGGTTTAGGAATCTTAGGTCCAAAACTGTGCCCTGTGACCCCATTTGGTTTTTAAAGATTCGCTCCTTCAGATACAGGAACCTGTACAATCACTCCCTGATGCACTAAATGATGTAGTGCCTGAAGCAATAAGTCCCTTTTTGGAGGGTCCAAGGGAACACTGGATCTTAAAAACCTCTGAGGGGAACTCCCGGCAACTCCAGCTTATAACCGCAGGATATAATTGAGGTGACCCACTTATCCTGAATTATTGTTCTCCAAATGTCCGCACAGTGCAGCAGCCTTCCACCCACCTGCTAGAGTGGGGGCGTCTCCTCAAAAGAAGGGCTTGGTGCTGGGTGTAGAAAAATTTCGGACCCAGGGCTTTTTCCTCCTGGTTAGGCCTATTAGGCCACTTGACCTGATCCTTTACGAACTGGCAGATACCAATTGCTGCAACAGCTGGCTGAATAGAAAAGGAAGCCTTTAATAATGACTCCAATTTCTTGTCAACAGGGTCTTTCATGCCCTGTATGTCATCTACCTGGACAAGTTAAGTTCTTGTTTAAGGAAGAGACTGCTGCACCTACAGCTGGCATGCTCCCTTTTTTTTAAACTTTTCATCCATGGGTGATAAAAAGGGAAAACCTCTTAAGAGGAACAAAATCCTGTCAGGATGTTCCCAATCAGCATACATCTCCTGTTCCAGCAGGGGGTGTAGGAGAAAGCCTGTGCGGCCTGAAGAGGCCTCAGGGATCCCAAGAGGACCAGAGGGGCTCAGTCACCTCTGCTTTTTTTAAGAGGCAACTTAAAGGTAGAACGAACCATTTCTATCAGAGTCAGGATGAAAGCCTCTGTGACTGAGAGGCAGACATCAACTGGATATCTTTTTGTCCAGATTGCTCGGAAGCAGACTCCTCCGCCAGGCCCTCCACAGAATCCTACGCTTTTATCTCTTCCCCATTGTCAACCCATTCCTGCTCCAAACTAGGAGGCTCCAGGGAGGGGGATCTGTCACGCTTCTTGCCACCCTGTGGGATGGAGGCAATCAAGCCAGCAATCATGTGCTCTAAGCCAGCTAGGGCTGAGGACAGTTCATGAATTAATGAATAAATGACCTGTATAGCACTGCACATGCGAACTGAATCGCCTCAAGGTGCTTTGTCCATCCTGTGGGTCCAGCTTGTTAGAAGAGGTAGGTCTTGAGTTTCTTCCTGAAGGCCTGATGGTTTTCTTCCATACGGATGTTGGTCGGTAGAGTGTTCCATAGCCTTGGTCCTTGGACTGTGAATCTTCGTTCTCACTTCGATTTGTAGCGGGATTTGGGAACGTGGAGGAGGTTTTGGTAGGTTGATCGAAGACTGCGATTAGTTACGTAGCATTTTATTTTCTCGCATATGTATTGAGGCACGTTTCCATGTAGGCATTTGTGGGTGAGGCAGAGGGTCTTCAATGTGATCCGATCCTTTATGGTTAGCCAATGTAGGCTCCTCAGGGATGGGGAAATTGATTCCCAGGGTTTTTTTTCCTTTAAGGGTGATAAAGGGTGAAGCAGCAGCATTGACTGTAGGCACAATACCAGATAGGCGCAACGGCTCAGATTGCCCTGAAGCCTCTGGTCCCTCAGGGGATACAACACTAGGGATACGACTAGGTTCATCAGGAACTACTGATGACATAGGTGTGCCCTTCCCTGTAGTGTTAGTCCCACCCCTCTTTTTTGAAGACAGTTACTAGTAACAAAAAGAGAGCACCTGGGTGTAGTATTAACACACCTCCAAAGGGAAACTGTTTAATAGGGCTCACCAAGCCCCTATGCAACAATCCTTCTAAGCACCTTAGCCTGCCAAGCGACACTTGGTGACTCATGTACCCGGGTAAGGAGAAATGAACCACTGTAAGTGCCTGTTCAGAGTCTGCTCTGTGTCCCACAGCTGCCTTCTGGAAGCACCGCATGCTTGGCATAAACAGCTTAAATAAGCTGGTCGTGCACCGGGAACGTTCTGTGCATGCGTGCGCATGTACGTGCATGGTGTCGGCAAACGGGCATGGCTGTATTCGCATGTGACGCATGTACTGCGCATGTGCGGCAAAGCTGCATGCACCATGGCCGCTGAACAAACTGCTAAGTCCAGCAGCACTTTTGCAAATGCAAGTGTGCCATGGCCGCCAAACAACAACTGCTGAGTACAGCAGCACTCTTGCGAATGCACGTGCACCATGGTAAACCAAGGCAAAATGGCGCACCGTCGTGCGCCATTATACAGGTAAAAAACAGGCAGACACAAGCAAAAAAGGTACACTTTGCAAACACCCAGAGCTAGCCCAAAACTCCCCTGTATGGTCACCGCACACGGGTGTCCAGCCTCTAGCTAGCTTGACTGATTATTACAATCACTGGTACACCCCACAATATTAGAATAAAGTGGTTTCACTTATCCGTCCAAGCGCAGGAAACTAAGAGCCCAAACTTCACCCATCTCGGCGGGTTCCTGTCACTTAAGGACCTTCAAGGACTGGGTACCCTTTTCATGTTTAGGGTCCACTCCCTTGGATCTGTACAGCACCCTGCAGGAATGCCTTAGTGTCGTGATGTCCAGGATTCCACTTCACAGGGTCCAGTGCTCGGAGGCCGCATAACAGGCAAAACCTCGCAGGATCTTGAGTCTTATTTGCGAGGCTCGGGTACCATTTATCTAAGCATATAAAGCCTGTGTCAAATGGATCTGATCGGTCAATCCCTTGATTCATTTAAGAAACGTTTGTGGGACTAGAGACCTGGAGGTCAGAACTCAAACAAACCGTGCCATCCACCATGCAGACACTGGTAAAAAACTGAAGTGCTTCCTGTATGGGAGGGGTTATATAGGGGATCACTTCCTGTCTAAAGACCTTTGGTCTACCAGTGTCCATTCACCTGGAGATGAAGTATAACCCAGCAGGTAATAAATATTAGCCTAACTCTGTGTCCCAAGATGTATGAAAAAGAAAAACCGACAGGCGGACCTGTTTGGAAAGCCAGTGTGAAAGGGGCTTAAGGGTAGATTTAGACATGTGTTTAAATCTCCCTTGCCTCTGAAGCCCAGTCTGTGTTCAGATTGCACTTCAGAGGCTCCGGACAGGGGGTGGGGAGGCATAGCATTGCTGTTTCAACCCAATTTTTGCCAACAAACATGCCGCAACAGTGTGCATTGTACGTGGTAATGGGGCATTTGCAGCACTTTTTAATTTACTTAATTCATTCATGCATTCAGCGGGCTTGCCATCTGCCAATTACTACAGGTCGTGTGTTTGCCTCGGGTGCGAACAAAGGCACTGCACCAGCGACATGTAGACACCCCCTCTGCTGCTTTATGCAGCTTAAGGGGGGGGTTGGCGGACTTTATTTTGTTAAAATGTACAATTTCACTACAAAAAAAAAGTATTAATGCCTCCTTTTAAGTGACCCTATCACTAACAGGAGGAAATGAAAGTAAACCCAGCCTGTAAAAGGGGATGATGTATATTTACCTTTGAGGCCATGTCTTGAGTTTCAGTGTTGCTGATGTCTGGCTGCTGCTTTCCTATACTTGTATACAGAAGTGTTGGATACCTGCTTCCCTACTCCACACTGTGGTTCCTTCCACCAGCCCCTATGTCACTACACAGCATCCCCTACATGAGTAGTGGATGTATAAGCCAGCGGGAGGAAGCAACAGTTATTTGGCACATCAGGAAGTGTCAGATACCATCAACACCTGGACACAACATTTCTCATCCAACAACTCCAACAGGATACTATAGGATATAGATATAGATATATCTATATCTATATCGATATAGATATAGATATATCTATATCGATATAGATATATATATTTTTTTCTTTACCTTCATCAGGCTTCCAAAACATTGTCCACTATGTCCACAAAGCCACCCACAAAAAGAAACTTCTGTGATGATCATGGGAAATGCATTCCATTTTAAATGGGCTGCCTATCTTAATGCGAGGTAACTGGTATGCACTAACACATTTTTTTTCACCATTACAGCACTGATACATGTGGCCTAGTAAGCCGTATTTCATCCAATTACATAACAAAACCACCTGTTCTATAAAGCATGCAGGCTGTCTGGTACATTTAAAAAAAAAACCTTGCCCATCTGGCTACTCCCCTGCATTCTAGAACCAAAGAAGGAACATCATAATTAAAGAGGGCCTATTATCAAAGATTCATCAATGGTCCGTAGGGTTCAATATTGAGTTGGCCCACCCTTTGCAGCTGTAACAGTTTAAACTCTTCTGGGAAGGCTGTCCACAAGGTTTAGGAGTGTGCCTATGGAAATGTTTGACCATTCTTCCAGAAGCGCATTTGTGAGGTTAGGCATTAATGTTGGACAAGAAGGCCTGGATCGCAGTCTCCACTCTAATTCATCCCAAAGGTGTTCTATTGAGTTGAGGTCAGGACTCTCTGCAGGCCAGTTAAGTTCTTCCACCCCAAACCCACTCATACATGTCTTTATGGACCTTGCTTTGTGCACTTGGCCAAATCATTTGGTGGAGGGGGGATTAAGGTGTGGGGTTGTTTTTCAGGGGTTGGGCTTGGCCCTTTAGTTCCCATAAAGGGAACTCTTAAGGTGTCAGCATACCAAGGCATTTTAGACTATTTCATGCTCCCAACTTTGTGGGTGGCCCCTTCCTGTTCCAACATGACTGCGCACCAGTGCACAAAGCAAGGTCCATAAAGAATAGATGAGTGAGTTTGGTTTGGAGGAACTTGACTGGACTGCACAGAGTCCTGACCTCAACACAGTAGAACACCTTTGGGATGTATTAGAGCAGAAACTGCGAGCCAGGCTTTCTCGCCCAACAACAGTGCCTGACCTCACAAATGCACTTCTGGAAGAATGGTCAAACATTCCCATAGACACACTCTTAAACCTTGTGGACAGCCTTCCCAAAAGCTGTTATAGCTGCAAAGGGTGGGCCAACTCACTATTGAACCCTGCAGACTAAGACTGAGAAAAGTTCATGTAAAGGCAAGCGTCACAATACTTTTGGCAACATAGTGTGGAGGAAATTGACTGGCCTGCACAGAGTCCTGACCTCAACCCGATAGAACACCTTTGGGATGAATTAGAGCAGGGACTGCGAGCCAGGTCTTCTCGACCAACATCAATGACTGGTCAGAATGGTCAAACATTCCCATAGACACAGGCCTAAACCTTGTGGACAGCCTTTCCAGAAGAGTTGAAGCTGTTATAGCTGCAAAGGGTGGGCCAGCGCAATATTAAACCCTACAGACTAAGATCCCAATAAAGTTCATGTGTGCGTAATACTTTTGACAATATAGTGTATGTCTACAGGCAAATCAATAAGCACAGGACTATGTTGTTCCCATGAAACCTGGCTTGTCAATAACTTCAGAATGAGGCTGGCCACATTTACAGTAAACTAGAAGGCCCCTTTAAAAGGCGCTTGCTCTGGCTATACTTTGATTTATC
Organism: Aquarana catesbeiana; assembly: GCF_042186555.1. Lineage (NCBI taxonomy): Eukaryota > Metazoa > Chordata > Amphibia > Anura > Ranidae > Aquarana > Aquarana catesbeiana. The sequence continues at coordinate 173,317,537 of NC_133327.1, read as the reverse complement.
CAGGCAGTAAGTTGTTGGGTTGAGGGGGAAGGGGAGTACACAGGATAAATGGAACGTATATATAGAGGTTTATAAAACTGGGGGAGAGCTAATTACCAAGAGTAAGATTCTGTTGCCATCATAATCTTGGGTTTGCCATCGCGTGTCACTAATTGGGACACACGGGTAGGGCAACAAAGGAACGAGTTGTCCTATTGCTTGTATAGTAAATTGCAGAGCACAGGCATCTTTCACTTGCACAGAGACCCCTGGGGGCAACTGCTTTAGTGAGAGTTGTATGGATATGTGCTTGGTAGAACGTAAAACAAAAATGCAGAATCCAAACTTCTGGCTGGTTGCCTCCACACTCAGAATTGTTTCATAAAGCCGCACTGCATCCTCATAGTTATCACAACTACAGTACAGGGTTACTCTCAGGATCTCTGTGCCATAGTGTACCCGGCGTATTCCCCAAACTGGCGTATGCACATCCAGACAGTAAAAATCGCATTCATTTTGACTGAATGAACAGGATTGTCCTAGTTTAAGCTCAATATTGACATGATCCCATGGTGGTAGCTGGAAGAAGCTTTGCAGTAGAGAGATCCTTTCTTCACTGAGGTCTTCACGGAGGAAAAGTGTCACCGAGATCCCAGGAAATTCAAACCTTCTCTTCCGATACTCATATCTTGGCACTGGAGCACCTTTTTCCGAAACCAAGAAGAGGGGAGTATCTACATAAAGGTCTTGCAATAGTCGGTCAATTGCTTGTTGGAATATTGCAAAATCTCCTTTACTAACAAGCAAGTGAATTGTGACAGGCAGGACAGCATGTTGGGCATCCATCTAAAAAAAGAAAAAAAAAAAAAAACACAAGGAAAAACAAAAATACAAGGAAAAACAAAACACTTGTATGAAACTGATCATCATACCAATCCAGGATACAAAAACATTGGGCCTGTTCATTTAAAAAGATGGTAAGGTACTGCTATTCCTTTAAAGTGGAACTGAACTTGGGCTTACAAAACATTGCTGGCAAGCAGATTTTTATTGCAGAAGAAACTGTGGGTTGGTTTACAAAAGGCAAACAGGCAGTTTATTTTGCAAGGATATTTTTTTTCCCTGAACTAAGTGAATGAGGTGAAGCTCTGCTGACGACCATTATCCAGTCACATGCAAGAAAAATTACATTTTTTAAAAATGATTCTTTGCATACGATCTTGTTTTGTTCACAAAGTGAATTTTCTCTATGCTGAGGGAAAATTCCCTCGCAAAACAGAGCCTATTTGGCTGACTGCAAGCAATGTTTTTTGTGAATGTACACGAGTCGTGCATCCACAGCTCTACGTACACTCCCGACATCAGTGTTTTATGCAGCACACAACACACCTCAAGGCAGCGTTATGGTGCGAGCAAGGAAATATGTCTTGGCAGTCAGCCTGTGTTATTCTATGCAGATCAGTGCAGCTCAACTGACAAGGTGTGAACAAGCTCTAATTGGTATCCAGGGGCATTTTATGCAAGCAGTGGGCCTGTGTAGTGGAACAAATGTTTGACCCTCCTGAGTAAGAAAAATAGAGTGTGGCACAGCAATAAATGGGTATGGTTTTTATTGTGCTGAATATTGGCTGTGGCTAAAAGGGAAGCAGGGTTCGGTAGTAAGTGAGGCAGAGTTCAAATATCAGTAGGAAGTGAGGCACAGGTTAGGGCTCATAAGTAAGTGACGCAGAGTTCAGAAATTGTCTTTTCCTACTGAAGAGTTCAGGGATTATTAGTAGGTGATGCAGAATTTAGAGATCAGTAGGAATTGATGCAGAGGTTAGGGATCAAAAGTAAGTGAAGCAGAGTTCAGAGATCAGCAGGAAGTGATGCCAAGGTCAGAGCTCAGTAGTAAGTGATGCAGAGTTTAGAGATCAGTAGGAAGTCAAGCAGAATTCAGAGATCAGTAGGAAGTGGCGCAGAGCTCAGGAATCAGAAGTGATGCAGAGTTCACGTCAGTAGAAAGTGATGCAGAGGTCAGAGATCAGTAGGAAATGAGGCAGAGTTCAGAGATCAGTAGGAAGTGACAGAGGTCAGTGATTAGGAGGAAGTGACACAGTGGTCAGATCAGTAGGAAGTGATGCAGATCTCAGAGATTAGTAGGAAGGGACGCAGAGATCAGTAGGAAGTGACACAGCGATGAGTAGGAAGTGACGCAGAGATCAGTAGGAAGTGACGCAGAGATCCGTGATCAGTAGGTAGTAATGCAGAGGTCAGCGATTAGTAGAAAGTGATGCTATGCAGGCAGCAGCTGTGGGTTCAGCTCCCCTGGGCTCCACCACTAACAGTCAGGGAGTTAACTTATGTTCAGCCAGCTTCCTTGCCCAGACAAGGAACTGACATCTCCCCACGTTGTGCAATCTGTGAAGCCCTCCCTTGGGGCCTGTGTGCACTGCATACATTGCACCCATGGATGATACCTCACTGTTGGTAACATTATTTTAGCCACATTGATCTATTTTACACATACTGTGTATCTAAAAATTAAAAGGACTATACACTCCGTTTAAGGTGAACACTGCACGAACAACTCACCAGTAATGCACCATACCATACTTTAACCAAGAAAGACTTAGTTAAGCCCCATACATACGACAGGACTTTGTACAAACTTTCCCTTGGATTTTTGTACAAAGGGCGTTGGCCAAAAGTTTGTCTTGCATACAGACGACAGGACTTCCAGCCAACTTTCACCAAATCACGTGGTTTTTCAGCTCTTTACCACCACCCTTTGGTCAATTTCTGTATTGTTGTCTGATATTGTGTCAGTCTCGCCACTTTTATTGGCGAGATTGACACCTTGTTAGCCAGGTTCACACTGGTGCGGGGATCCGACTTGGATCCCCGCCAATGCCAGGCACTGTGTTTGGTATGAATTTTGAGGGGGAACTCCACGCCAAATTTTAAATAAAAAACCGGCATGGGTTCCCCTCCAGGGGCATACCAGGCCCTTAGGTCTGGTATGGATTTTAAGGGGAACCCCCTACGCCGAAAAAAATGGCTTGGGGGTCCCCCCAAATCCATAGACCCCTATCCGAGCATGCAGCCCGGCCGGTCAGGAAAGGGGGTGGGGACGAGCGAGCGCCCCCCCTCCTGAGCTGTACCAGGCCACATGCCCTCAACATGGGGGTGGGTGCTTTGGGGGAGGGGGGGCGCCCTGCGGCCCCCCCCTCCCCCAAAGCACCTTGTCCCCATGTTGATGAGGACAAGGGCCTCTTCCTGACAACCCTGGCCGTTGGTTGTCGGGGTCTGTGGGCGGGGGGCTTATGGGAATCCGGGAGCCCCCCTTAATAAGGGGGCCCCCAGATCCCAGCCCCCCACCCTATGTGAATGAGTATGGGGTACAGCGTACCCCTACCCTTTCACCTATGGAAAAAAGTGTCAACAAATAAAACACACTACACAGGTTTTAAAATTAATTTATTAGGTAGCTCCGGTGTCTTCTTCCGACTTCGGGGGTCTCTCCGGCGTCGTCTCCACGCTCTCTGGTTCTTCTCCGGTGCCTTCTTCCTTCTCCCGGGCTGCTCCGCTATCTTCTGCTCTTTTGCCGCGAACCCCGAAGTTGGAAGGAGACCCCCGAAGTCGGAAGAAGACACCGGAGCTGCCTAATAAATTAATTTTTAAACCTGTGTAGTGTGTTTTATTTATTGACACTTTTTTCCCTAGGTAAATGGGTAGGGGTACGCTGTACCCCATACTCATTCACATAGGGTGGGGGGCCGGGATCTGGGGGCCCCCTTATTAAAGGGGGCTCCCGGATTCCGATAAGCCCCCCGCAGACCCGACAACCAACGGCCAGGGTGGTCGGGAAGAGGCCCTTGTCCTCATCAACATGGGGACAAGGTGCTTTGGGGTGGGGGGGGGCTGTAGGGCGCCCCTCCCCCAAAGCACCCACCCCCCATGTTGAGGGCATGCGGCCTGGTACGGCTCAGGAGGAGGGGGGTGCTCGCTCATCCCCACCCCCTTTCTTGACCGGTCGGGCTGTGTGCTCGGATAGGGGTCTGGTATGGATTTGGGGGGGAGTAGGGGGTTTCCCTTAAAATCCAGACCTAAGGGCCTGGTATGCCACCAGAGGGGAATTCCCTCTCACGCTCGCCGCAGTAGGAAAATGTGCTTATCCTATTGCAGCCAGCGCGAGATGTACAGTACCCTGTTGCCGAGAACCAGCGCGATGGGTTCGCGCTGGAAACATTCTCGTGGCCGCGTACTGTAGTTTGTACAAAAGTCAGATGCTTTTGTGTACACACGATCGGACGTTGCCGGAAAGTTTGTCCGTTCGCACAGCCAACAAAAGTCCGATGGAAACAGAAAAAGTTTGTCCGATGGAGCGTACACACGGTCGGATGTTGCTCCAAAACAGCTCACTTGCATGTTTGTTGTCAAAAAGTCCAATCGTGTGTACAGGCCTTTAGACTTACCAGTGATGGTATTTCTAAGAGCCTATCAGGACAACCTTGGAAAGAGCGCAGCTCCGCCCATTTTCCAGGAAACACATGCAGCCTTTAAATCTCTCCTCTTCCGCCATGGCTTAATTTATTGTGTGGTCTCCGACATACTGGAAAACAAAGAACAGAAAACCTCAAACAACCATGACAGACACCTAAAACCACTTCTAAGATAAAAGGGAGGGAAGTAGCGGTTGTCCTGAAAGGCTCTTAGGAATACCATCACCGATAAGTCTAAGTTTTTCTCAAATCGCCTTTCAGGACAACCTTGGAGAGGATAACCGAGAAACTTACCCTAGGGTGGGATTACCGCCTGCAGTACCTTCCTGCCGAAGGCTTGATTTGCAGTGGACAGCAAGTCCAACCTATAATGTCGGAAAAATGTTAAGTCGTTGGACCAAGTGGCAGCCTTGCAAATTTGTTCAGGCATAGTACCGGCCCTTTTGGCCCAGGAAACTGCCGTTGATCTTGTAGAATGAGCAGCAATACCTGAGGGGGTATTTCTCCTTTCACTTTGTAGGCCTCCGTGATTGCCAATCTGTAGTATGGGTCTATATTCATATATAACTTTAGTTATTGAATTACAAGAAACTTAGTAATAGTTTTAAGGTGATTACTTATATATATATATATATATATATATATATATATATATTTCTATATATGTATAATGTATGTTTCTGAGCTCACAGACGGTCATTCACAGATGGTCACATTGTCTTGGGATAGGCTTTGTTAGTACCAGATAAAACCAGCTTTTTCGCGCCTTCCATCTAGCCTTCAAAAGGTCAGACAATAGAGCAGGCCGGTGAACTTCGTGAAGGGACGTGAGTGGTCCCAGATCTTGAACAGGCTGTCGGCTTCCAGAACTATCTGAAAATTCAGAAGTTGAGGGGTTCCCTGGATTGAATGCTGAATTTATCCTGTATTGTAACATCTGTAATACATCTTTAATCGAAGCTAAGTAAATCTCTTTTATTACATTCTTTGTTTTGTGTGTTTTAATCATTGCATTTACTGACCACATATCTAAAAGGGTAAATATATAAATGAATCTATGAATAAATGTAACACAGAATTTAACCCCTTGTTACACAATCTAAGCCATCTGCCCAGCGTGCTTTCGGAAGCTTTCTCCCCTTTACGTGACCCTGAGAAAATCACGAGCGTTTGATTTTCTGTATTCCTTGGTGACTGTTAGAAAGTGTAGTAAGCACCTCCTCACATCCAATCTGTGTAAAGCTTCTTCTCCTGGGTTGGCAGGAGCTGAGGAGAAAGTGGGCAAGACTATTTCCTGTGAACGGGGAAAAGTCGAAGAAACTTTAGGCAGGAAAGCTGGATCTGTTTGAAGGATCCCCCGGTCTGAAAGGACCTTTAGAAAGGGTTCTGTGACTGCCAGGGCCTGAAGCTTGCTGACTCTTCTTGCCGACGTGATGGCTACCAAAATTTTTTTTTTAAGGACTATGTTTTTTAAGGATGATTCCTGTAAGGGTTCAAATGGAGCTCCCATGAGACCCTGTAAAACAACAGACAAATCCCAACTGGGAAAAACCTTAAGGGATACCGGCCTATTTCACGCACGTGCCCTAAAAAATTCTTGAAATTAAGACCTCTCTGGATAGAGTCTTCTCAAAAAAAAATTATAGAGCCTCCACCTGGATTTTCAGGGTGCTGGCTGCTAGTCCCTTCTCCGTTCCGTCTTGGAGAAATTCTAAGACCGACACTAAACTTTTGACCTGGAGGCCTTTAGACGTACACCAGGAATTTAACTGTTTCCAAACCTTCAGGTATATGGCCCGAGTTACCTCCTTTATACTAGAGAGTAGGGTCTTCACTAATTTATCCAACAGTCCCTTGGCTTTTAGGAGGTCTTCTTCAGAAACCAAGCAGTTAGATGTAACTGGTTTGCTTCCAGATGATTCACAGACCCCTGCATTAACAGGTCCTTCCTGGGCGGCAGCTTCCATGGAGGTTTTGTGGCCAGATTTAGTAGTGTCGTGAACCAGGGTCTTTTTGGCCAAAAAGGAGTGACCACGATCAGATTGGTATTTTCCTCCCTGAATTTCCTTAGGACCAGTGTTATCAAGGGAAAAGGGAAAAGCGTAGCACAGCTGGTAATGCCACAGGTGTGCAAGAGCATCTATGCCTACAGCCCGGTCTTCTCGGTGAAGTGAGAAGAACTACTGTACTTTCGTGTTCTGTTGGCTGGCAAACAGATCTATTTGAGGCTGTCCCCACACTTCGGAGATCATCAAGAAAACGTCTTGGTTCAGACTCCACTCTGCTTCCACCACTTTCCTTCTGATTCTGGGATCTTTTTAGGTGGACCGCTGACAGAGTGCCTGGTGCACCTGCTTCCATCGTAGCTGTCGGTCTCTCCTCCATCTTAGCAGAGAGCGCAGCAGGGTACTGAGAAAAAAAAATCTGGTTTTTGAATTACCCGGTCCCGGCATCATCAATGAGGGCCGTAACCGGAAGCACCAGTCGACAGACCCGCCCCCTAGTCTCTGCGTTCCAGGTGCTTGGAATCACTTGCGCCACGCCCCTGCAGGAAGCCGTGTCACCGGACATGATGTCACCCGCCGGCCGGGACCTGGAATCGACATGCTGGATGCGCCTCTGACCAGCAGCGGCACTCGCCTGGCCACCAGGGCAATGCTAGCGGACCCTGGGCACATAGACGCCAATGCCTCCTGCGGGCCCTTGCATCCCCTGAGCTGGAGAGACTGGGGACTTCAGAACACCCCCCGCCCGTACTGGGGGGGGGGATGCTGGGATGGTCACTGCACAACAAAACACAAAAGGTAAGCCTTCTTCCTCCACCTTGGAGAGAGCGCAGCTCACTGGTTCCAGCATATGCTCCCACCATGGCGGAGAAAACACAATAACTGAAGCCATGGTGGAAGAGGAGGGATTTAAAGGCTGCATGTGTTTCCTGGAAAATGAGCAGAGCTGCGCTCTCTCTCCAAGGATTTCCTGAAAGGCGATTGAAGAAATAAATATAGGTCAATGAATACATTTTGTTAAAGACACAATTACGTATGGTATGATGATTACATCATGCCAAGTTGTCCATGTTCTGATTAAGACTGGAAAAGTTCTCGTTCTAATGCACAGATTTCACAGGATCAGGAAAGGCACTGCTTCCTTTCATTGTACTTTTGCTCCCTGTAAATATTTACAGACTGAACTGTCTGATTCTGTTCAAACCTATAGGGCTTGGTCTAATAAGCTGAAAAAGGGCAATAGTATCTATTAACCCATAGGGCATAGGTCCACAACCCATAGGTCACCACTACAGTCTTAAAACTTCAACTTGATTACTTTAGGTGATGAGACAATTGTGATTTGCATTAGATTATGAAATAAGCCCCAGAGGTTAAGAGACATTTTAATCCAATTAGTCATGCTAGAGAGTGATGAAACTGATTGATAGATATGCTGTTCTACCCTATCACTTTGCTTCTTGATACCATCAGTGGAACTTATTTACCTAATTAAACAAAAGTGGCAACTGCCCAAATTTATAACTTTGCACAGTGCAAACAAAAATGTAGCTCCCAGCACATTTACCAGCTAGCCAGCAAGTAAAAAAAAAAAGTCTAACAATTTACATTAAAAATAGGAGTTTTAGGGCCTCAGCAAGACCCGTTTTTATAGTGCTGTCTTTGAAAGTCTCCATATTGCAGCATATATAGCAATGAATAAATTAAAGGTGGGTATGCCTAAAGGCAGACATTCCTCCTCAAGGGTGAAGGGACACCAGATGCCCAGCAAAGCACAGTGGCAGCTGAAGGTGTGCAGTATGTCCCTGCATCAGTTCCAGAAAGCTAAACATAAATGGCAACTACCTCAATTTATAACTAGCTTTTACAGTAAGGTGCATATAGGGAGGATATTGAAAAGAGCAAACAAAACAAAATGTATTTCCCATTCCCAACACTGTTACCAACTAGCCAGCACAAAACAAAAAAGTACACTGTCTAACAATTTATTTTAAAAAAGGTGGTTCTAGTTGTGCATCATTTTCAAATGTATGTTAAAGCTGCACTGCCTAGTCAAAGCCCCCCTGTATCCCCCCGACACTAGCACTGGAACCGCTGGTTGTCAGTGACAGTTGGGGTCAGCAGTAAGCACAGGAGAGCCTCTGTGTTGGAGCATATATAGCAATGCATAAATAAAGGGGAAGTATGCCTGGAAGCTTTTTTTGTTGGCTAGCTGGTAAGTGTGCTGGGAAATACATTTTTTGTTAGCTCATCAAATGTCTTCCATAAGAACTGTGTGCGTTGCCTGACATCAACCAATCATACTAACTTTTTATGGCCAATTCTCTGATAAATGAGCCTCACTGTGCAGCTGCCAGCTTAAATTGATTGTAAAGGCTCAACTTTTTTAAATAAAATAAAGATGTTATACTTACCTGCTCTGTGCAATTGTATTGCACAGAGCAGCCCTCGAACCTCCTCTTCTGGGGTGACCCACGGGCAAACTTGGCTCCTTCTCTTCTGTGGCTGTCTCCATAGCAAGCCGCTAAATACCTGTCTCACCAATTGAAAAAGGGGCTCTGCAGCATCTTTTTCCTATCTGCAATGTAGGTACTGAACAGGATGGGGGAGTAATGGTGGGGGAGAAGGTCTTGCAGTGGTAGAAAGTCCACAGCCTTAGTTTACAGAGAAGGGAAGAAAGTCCTGAGTAATTATTAATGTTTAATAACATAAGAAATTGGCCCGGGGGGTGTGGCCGACCATGTTTGGCTGAAGATGTACACCACTGAGCTCCGTGCCATCCGGTAGCTGGTGATTAACAAGACACCACACACCCGGGATTTATATGGAAGTGGCAAGCTCTGACCCTGCTGAGCCTCCTGAACTATTACAAGGCACCATACAGCGCTATTTGCTAAGAACGGCGCCGCTCGATCCACAGACCCCTAAGGAGAAGATGGCGCCCGGCCACAGCACGGGGAAGACCAAGCCTCCTCCTCCCACTCCAGCAACAGCTCCCCCATGCGGGGAAAGCACCAATGGACCCCAAGACCCCAGAGGAGAGACCTCAGCCACCTCTGTGCGATCAGTACCATCACACGACACAGGCACAAGGGAATCCCAGACAGGCACATGTCCCCTGACAGGGGAGCCCACTAGGTCAGAAGCCACAGCACTCTTCTCTGCCTTTAGAGCAGACTTTGATTCTTGGGCAATTAAAATGGAGGATTCCCTGCATATAGAACTAAATGCTCTGAAACAATAGGTTACAGCCACTGAGGTGGCAGTCTCAGCTCTAACTACCACTCAAGATGATCATAAGGCACGTATAGTGGCACTTGAATCCTCATCTGCGACACGCCTCCGTCGCTTGCGACACCAGCAATGCATTGAGGACAGTGAAAATCACAGCCGCAGAAACAACATCAGACTGCAAGGTATACCTGAAGCAACATCTGGTGCGGAACTGAAGCCCACTGTCATAATCGTCCTCAACAAAGTTTTGGGAAGAGAGGCCTCATCACCAATTGAGCTAGATCGTGTTCACAGAGTGGGAGGGCCGGGTGGTACCCGAGATGGCCGCCCCCGAGATGTACTCTATCGGGTCCACTATTATACCCTAAAGGAGGAAATAATGCGGAAGGCTTGGAGCATGGGCCCAGTGGACTTCTTTGGAGCCTCTATACATCTGTACCCAGATCTGTCTTGCAGTACGCTGCACATGCGCCGTGTGGTGCGCCCTCTACTTGATCTCAATCGGTAAGCTGGGGCTTCCTATACTTGGGGCCACCCATTCAGCCTCAAGGTGACTCAAGGCGACGGCAGGTTCGTACTGTCAGACCCAGACCAACTGCCTGACTTCTTTCTCTTCCTTGAACAAGAACCGGTTGATTTTCTGAACTGGCTGGATCCTCCAGACGACAGATCTAGGCAGCTGGGACTTGGCCCATTCCCACAACGCCGTAGACTTCCTAGGTCTAGGTCGGTATCCTCCGGCCCTGGAATAAGACAACCTACCTCTCCAGAAGATTGACCCAGAAGTACCATGGAGAACACGGCCTTATCCCTTTCCTCCACACATTTACCTCATCGGGGGATCCTAACGGCTCTAACACACTCCTGGCAGGTTTGCTCTGCCCTCTGCTCCCCTGCATGTGACACTTCCGGTGTGATCCGTGCCCACTAACATACTTGGTCAGGTACTGTTCGATTATAGGGGGACGAAACTGTTGGTTCTTTTCCTGCCCTTTGCCAGTACAATTGTCTGGCTGGGGTTTGGGAGAGAACACAGGTAATAGATACTTTCTGTTTCACACGGTGATGGGTGTCAGGTCACACCAGAACACACTGAATGTTTTTCACATGTTGTTCCACTCAGTTTTTGATTGTCCCCACTCCCCGACACATGATTGTGGACACTCACGGAAGTAGGGGGTCCGACCCTGTGCAGAGACATGACCCCCAGACCTGATCATCTTCTGCTGCAGCTTAAGCTAGTATAGCACACGCCACACATATGATGAACTTGAAAGCCTCCCCAGGATGATCTCCTGATGCCCCTATATCCCCTTTATTTTTTCTATATCAGCTGGAGCCAATATTATTACCTATTGCATTTCTCCACAGGTTTAATAATCAGTCTTAATACTTAAGTACCCTGTTGAATGTTATCATTTGTTGTTCTTATAACTGTGTTTGTATGTATTAGGTACATACAAACACAGTTGTATGTACCTGTGTTTTGTATGTATAAGGTTTAGGAGCTACTCCTAAAACCCTTGGTCAATTTAATTAGTGAGACTGGGAGCCTGTTGCTATCATTAGGCAGCAGGGATCCCATTCCCAACCGCCCCCTTGTCTGCAAAAGCTGAAGCATACAATATATATCTAAGTTGTCTTCCCTCAGAAGCGACCGCCCCATGCCTCATGCACAGGTCAAATTATCGATGTGCTGCTTACCCGATATCTATACCTGCTATGCTGTCAGGACCACGACTCAACCCGAACATGGTCAATCTATCTCAACCTTTCTCCCACAGTAGGACTGGCACAGTTTGTGCCTAAAGCATGATAATCCACGCAGTGCCTCGCCTCCGTGAGGGCATTAGTATTCATAGACACTTCTCCTTGGGCATCTTCCCATATAAATTCTGCTTCCTCCTCTATCCCTGCGCTTTCCTCTCCCCCCTCCCCCATTTCCCCCTCTCTGATCTATACTCCCCCCTACTGTCTCCTTCTCAAATTTTTTATATCCTCGCATTCCAGCATGGCTCACTCGGTGATCTCTCGCCCCCGACTAACACTCTGCTCCTATAATGCAAACGGCCTCAACATTGCCTCGAAACAAGGGCAAATTCTTTACCAAATGCATAAACGTCAGGTTAACGTGCTTTTACTACAGGAGACTCATTTCCATTCTGACTCCACCCCCTCCTGCTCCAACAGATACTTCAATAGATGGATCCACAGCACCAACCCGACACAAAAATCTAAGGGAGTATCTATTGCTTTCCATGAAACACTCCCTCTCGAATTACTGGCGGACCCCCAGGGAAGATACGGGTTTGTGAAAATCTCCTTATGGGGGACTAAATTTACGATAGCCAACATATACCTGCCTAATACTCACCAAATTCCATCAGGCTTGCAGTACTTGAAGATCTCATACTTGGAGGAGATTTCAATGCTCCCCTGGGTCCACTTCTAGATTCCTCGACCTCCCGTTCTTATATATCTTACCCTAAGCTGCGGGCCCTGAATCGTGCCATATATGATATGCATCTTATCGACATCTGGAGGATATTGTACCCTAAATCCCGAAACTATACCCACTTCTCTCACATTCACCAATCATATATCCGCCTTGATTACTTTCTGATCGACCATGGCTGTCTAGATTGGTCCCCGGAATGTGAAATTGACACTATGGTTTGGTCCGACCATTCCCCCGTAAACCTGACACTCTCAGGCCCCTCCACCCCAGTGAAAGAGTGGACATGGCGGTTAAACGATTCGCTACTAACGGATCCGGGGTGTGCCGCGCGGATCACAGAGACCATATCAAATTTTCTGGCGGACCACGCTCGCCTGAAAAAAGAAAGCTTGGCAGCGATAAATACCGCAGTACGTAAGCTAAGGGCACTGGAGACTGCACATAAGTGCTCTCCAACAGTAGGGACGCTGACAGAAGTCTCCTCCGCCCGCACTCAACTTAGGGAATTATACGAAGCGTCAGCCCGTAAGTTTGCGAACAAACTTGCCTTTCATTAATACCAATTTCAGGTCAAATGTGGTAGATCGTTGGCACGTACTTTACATGCTAAACAACCTACCACTTTTATATCCCACATACAGGACAAATCTGGGGAAACCGTTTCCTCGCCCTCTAAGCTAGCCCTGGTATTCAGGGATTTTTATCAATCCCTATATAACATATCTGATGCAAGCCCTAACGACGCTCCCTCCACTACGGCGGAAGCCAAGGCCTCGTATATCTCACAAACTGCATTACCTACTTTAGACGAAAAAACAATAGAAGACCTTGAGGCATTGATCTCGGAGGAGGAAGTCGCTTGCACCATCGCTGCTACCCCATCGGGCAAAAGTCCAGGCCCTGACGGCTTTACCCCAAAATTTTACAATTTGCCCCCCTCCTCACCCCTATCTTAACAAAAGTATTCAACTCCCTCTCTGAAGGATCAGTGTTTCCTCCGCAAACACTAGAAGCGCACATCTCTCTCATCCCAAAACTGGACAAAGATCTGACTATATGTGCAAACTATCGGCCCATATCATTGATAGGAGTGGATCTGAAGGTGTTTGCTAAGGTGCTGTCTAATAGAATGCAGTCTTTATTGCCCCGCCTAATACACTTGGATCAGGCTGGGTTTGTGAGCGGACGAGAGGCACGAGACAACACCCTGAAAACACTTCTCCTCGCTGATCATGCTCGCACCCGCGATATACCATTGTGCCTCCTTACAGTCAACGCGGAGAAGGCCTTCAACCGCGTTGACTGGGAATTCCTCCGCTTATCTCTGCAGCAGATAGGATTGAGCCACAATATGATATCAAGAATAATGTCCCTCTACTCCTCTCCTTCCGCTAGAATTAGAATAAATGGATCCCTATCTCCAACGTTTACTATCCAGAATGGAACAGGACAGGGATGCCCCTTGTCCCGCCCTCTATACGTCCTTGTCATGGAACATCTGGCCATCGCCCTTAGGAACAACCCAGAAATTCATGGTATTAACGTAGGCCCTGTTCATTCTAAAATCGCTCTCTTTGCGGATGATTTGCTAATGTTTGTGGCCCAACCGCAATATCCCTGCCCTCAATTATACAGGAGTTCCGGAGATATGGAGAAGTAAGTAACTTCAAAGTTAACCATAGTAAGTCGGAAAACCTCAACATCTCACTTTCAAAGGAGGCCCTTCAACAACTCTCATCTTCCTTACCTCTTAAGATGGGCTCCACCTCTATTTGCTACCTAGGAATTCACATCCCAACAGACGCTTCTTGACTCTTTGCCAGTAACTTTACCCCTCTGCTCCTCAGAACACAAGCAGATCTGACTACTTACGCATCCAAACGGCTTTCTTGGCTGGGGAGGGTGAATGCCCTGAAAATGGACGTTCTCCCTAGGTTCTTATACCTTTTTCAAACCATCCCTGGTCTTCATTCCTACCTCATTCTTTGGAAGACTCCGTCAGATTTTCTCCAAATTTAAATGCAAGGTGGACCGTCCCAGAATAAGATATGATACAATGATTCTTCTAAAGGCCCGGGGTGGAGCAGGGGTCCCAGATGCCTACATATATTACAAGGCGGTGGTACTCACACGTATCATAGATTGGTTTCATCACCCCTCGTCCAAACTCTGGGTTCAACTGGAGAGTCATCTAAATGAAATTGATCTCAGCGCCTTGCCATTCACACATATGACTCAACATAAAGACGCCACGTTCTCTGCTGCTCTTACTCGCCAGACACTTCAGGTATGGGACCGTTTGGTCTCAGCTAATAAAATATCTAAACTACAGGGTCCTATGACTCCTCTATTTGGGACCCGGCTTTCCCCCCAGCTGCGAGTGGGTGGAGATTCGGACCCTGAAATAAGGAGGATCATGGACACCTAGCTCAGGTCCTCCGCGTGGACCCATCTTTAAGGACAGACACACCTCCCCAGACAGCTCTGAGTCAAACAACAACGTGGCTACAGAGAAGCCAAGTTGTGTCCTACATCTGTACCTTTTCTTCCATACCGGAGATCCTACCTGATCGATCGAATTTCGACGAGCTGCTTTTACAGCCGACCCGCTGACTCACGTGGTATGCAACTTGAGTCCCTATTACTTAACATGTCTACCCCTGACCTTCCACCATACATGCAGAAATGGGAAGCAGACCTACAACACTCTATCTCAACTGCTGATTGCAAAAATGCTTCACCCTGATGCGTAAGATTTCTTTAGCAACTAGGACTCAAGAAAAAGGATTTAAACTGTTGACGAGATGGTACAGATGCCCTGCGACTATACAACGCTTCAACCCCTCTTTGCCAGATGCCTGCTGTTGAAGTTTGTCCCCTAGAGGGACCATGCTTCACATTTGGTGGACTTGCCCTCCTATTCAGAAATTCTGGCAAAGGGTCTTTGTTTTGTACTGCAGGCTGATGGTGACCTCAATTAAGCCCACACCAGAGGTGGCCCTCTTATCTATGATTCCGGGACCCCTCAAGACGATTAAAAAAGATATACGGTGTCAATTTCTTGCAGCAGCTAGGTCGATGATTCCTCGTCATTGGAAAACAGTGAATGTACCTTCCCTGGAGGCTTGGGCTGTTGAGGTGGATCAGATAAGAGACCTGGAACGTCTGTTGGCCCAGGAAACCGGGAAGGAGGAACAGTTCACCATCACATAGACCTCATGGTCAATGTTTCGTCACTCCAAAGACTTTACTATATGGGCTGAAGATGACCCTACCTCATCCACCGGATAACCATGCTGGAGCAATCTTTTACCTCCCTATCCTCCCCCCCCTTTTTTTGGCTGCAACCTCTCTTTTCTTCCCCTAAATGCTCTCCTTCCCACCTTGAACCAAACAACCGAGCATCTGAACTGAGGCCACATGCTCAGTTTGGATCTGGGAGTTAGATTTGTTCCCTGAAACAGTGAGGGATCCCTACAGCATATCATCCTGCTTAGAACGGTCTACAGTTTCTTAGCTCTGCGTAAGATTAGAATGGCATTGTATGTTGGAAACCATCTGCTTATTATTGTTTGCTCTTCTACGCGGTATGTTACTATATTGTTTTGCAAAACTATTCCATCAGGAACACTAAAGCTAAGATACCTTAGAATACGCATACCTCATAAAGGTTTTCCTCACTGCCTTATGTAAGATACATGTATATAACATACTGTAACGTGTTTATTTCACTTGTTCTTCTTTAACCACCCAATAAAATAAGATTGAAAAGAAGATTGAAAAGAGTATGTTTAAACCTTCACATTTCTTTTGGGGGTGTGATTAATGCATTATATATTCATCAAATCTACACTGCTTTTAAATCATTATAGGCCTTTCATATACTTATAAAATGATGATGATATTAATAGTAGTTATAGTAATATCTTCAAAAATTACGCTTACCTTTCTTGATTTAATATAGCAAATACTGCATGTCTGTGCATCTTTCTTTTCCCTCCATGATTTTATTATTTCCTTGTTTTCTGTAGTTTGCTATTAGTTGTTGATTATCTCTGGATGCTTAATAAGAAAAGTAATTTCATCTGGCCTGGAAATAAGATATGTATCCACTTAAGCAATACATTTTGAGTATTGTCATTGTTACCGTACTTCTAAATCCCCGTTTCCTTCTTTTGAATTGTGTTAGGACAGTCATGAATAATGAGATTTTTGTTTTATATTTAAAAATTTTTTCTTGGAATACACCACAGGAAAACTTCATATTCATTACAATGGGATTGTATTATGCTGCCACCCCCGGGTGATTGGGCGCCAATCAGAAAAAAGACAGGAAGTCCCCACCCAGACATAACCCCTTCCTGCTAGGTATAGCTTCAGTTTTGTGGCAAGCAATGAAAACAGTAAAGAAGAGAAGGATCCTTGTGTTCTGTGATGTACCCCAAGAAAATGATTTTACTGGTAAATGTAAAAATACAATTTTCTTTATTATACAGCTGCTGAATGGAGTCCATTAGGACATACAGTGTTCAGACCCCCTTAAATTTTTCACTGTTATATTGCAGCCATTTGCTAAAATCATTTAAGTTCACTTTTTTTTCCTCATTAATGTACACACAGCACCCCATATTGACATAAAAACACAGAATTGTTGACATTTTTGCAGATTTATTAAAAAAGAAAATCTGAAATATCGCATGGTGCTAAGTATTCAGTCCCTTTGCTGTGACACTCATATATTTAACTCAGGTGCTGTCCATTTCTTCTGATCATCCTTGAGATGATTCTACACCTTCATTTGAGTCCAGCTGTGCTTGATTATACCGATTGGACTTGATTAGTTAAGCCACACACCTGTCTATATAAGACCGTACAGCTCACAGTGCATGTCAGAGCAAATGAGAATCATGAGGTCAAAGGAACTGCCTGAAGAGCTCAGAGACAGAATTGTGGCAAGGCACAGATCTGGCCAAGGTTACAAAAAAATTTCTGCTGCACTTAAGGTTTCTAAGAGCACAGTGGCCTCCATAATCCTTAAATGGAAGACGTTTGGGACGACCAGAACCCTTTCTAGAGCTGGCCTTCCGGCCAAACTGAGCTATCGGGGGAGAAGAGCCTTGGTTAGAGGTAAAGAAGAACCCAAAGATCACTGTGGCTGAGCTCCAGAGATGCAGTCGGGAGATGGGAGAAAGTTGTATAAAGTCAACCATCACTGCAGCCCTCCACCAGTCGGGACTTTATGGCAGAGTGGCCCGAAGGAAGCCTCTCCTCAGTGCAAGACACATGAAAGCCCACACGGAGTTTGCTAAAAAAAAAACACCTGAAGGACTCAAAGATGGTGAGAATTAAAATTCTCTGGTCTGATGAGACCAAGATAGAACTTTTTGGCCTTAATTCTAAGCGGTATTTGTGGAGAAAACCAGGCACTGCTCATCACCTGTCCAATACAGTCCCAACAGTGAAGCATGGTGGTGGCAGCATCATGCTGTGAGGGTGTTTTTCAGCTGCAGGGACAGGAGGACTGGTTGCAATCGAGGGAAAGATGAATGTGGCCAAGTACAAGGATATCCTGGACGAAAACCTTCTCCAGAGTGCTCAGGACTGGGCCGAAGGTTTACCTTGCAACAAGACAATGACCCTAAGCACACAGCTAAAATAACGAAAGATTGGCTTCACAACAACTCTGTGACTGTTCTTGAATGGCCCAGCCAGAGCCCTGACTTAAACCCAATTGAGCATGTCTGGAGAGACCTAAAAATGGCTGTCCACCAACATTTACCATCCAACCTGACAGAACTGGAGAGGATCTGCAAGGAGGAATGGCAGAGGATCTCCAAATTCAGATGTGAAAAACTTGTTGCATCTTTCCCAAAAAGACTTATGGCTGTATTAGATCAAAAGGGCGCTTCTACTAAATACTGAGCAAAGGGTCTGAATACTTAGGACCAATGTGATTTCAGTTTTTCATTTTTAATAAATCTGCAAAAATGTCAACAATTCTGTGTTTTTCTGTCAATATGGGGTGCTGTGTGTACATTAATGAGGAAAAAAATGAACTTAAATGATTTTAGCAAATGGCTGCAATATAACAAAGAGTGAAAAATTTAAGGGGGTCTGAATACTTTCCGTGCCCACTGTATACCAACAAACTAAGGCACAAAGAAAATCCTCCAGATACCTGCAAGTTTCAGTTTCCCTGTGTACAGGGCCTTATCTCTCAATATCTGACTAGCTCAGACCTTGAGGCTTTGACACTTCCACAGCCACAATACCTTGTTGTAAGGCTCCCCCCACCAGAGCAAAAGAGGCTTTAAAGAAGGCCTCAAAATGTTTGTCCTAAGCATCCTTAAACACCAGAACCTCATCAACCAGAACTGCAAGAGTCTTGTTGAGCTAGTATACAGCTGAATCCACTGCAGGCATACTCCATTTCTTAGTGAACCCATATTCTCCACGGGATATTGTTGATTGAATCATTTTGGTGGAACGAACACCTTCTCAGGGTGAGTCCAGTCCACAAATAGCACATCCTTTAAATGAGAATGTACAGGGAAGGATTAAAGATGCTGCAGCAGATGCCATAATCCAAATCCTGTAATCTTTGAGGTAGAGGACTCACAGTGCAGTAGCTTTAAGATGGGCCTGACCACATCCCCAAGAAAACCCTTAAAGTGGTTGTTAATGCATTTCTATAAGACTATGCCAGCCCCTCCGATTAGAGTCTGGCATAGCACACTGTGTAAGTTGTTTTGAAAAACGAGCGTTGTAAATACCGAATTTCAGCTGTCTTCAGGCTGGTCACATTACTTGCGGCCACTTTACAGCTCCGATGGATTGCTTTTGCGGGAGGGGCCGTGATCTCCCTCTGACGTCAGCTGGGGAGATCAGGTGGCCACTCGTCTCCTCTACAGAAGTCATCCATCAGAGCTGTAAAGCGGCCGCGAGTCACGTGACCGGCCTGAAGACAGCTGAAATTCTGTATTTAGAACTCTCATTTTTCAAAACAACTTACACAGTGTGCTATGCCAGCCTCTAATAGAGGGGCTGGCAGTGACAATTTTAGATTTTGGTTTTACAATAATAGCGGCGGGGGGACGGACAGAGAGGAAGATGAAAGGCGGGAAGGAGGGGGATTGGGGGGGGGGGAGAGGAGAGCTGAGAGCAGGCAGTGTATGACGGAGGGATGCACTCTGACCACAGTGGTCATGGCTCAGCAGCCATAATTTTCGTGGTCAGCACAGAGAGGGCATACAGGAAGTGGAAAGTTCGGGGAGGTTTTTTTTACAGTTTAGAGGGGGGCAGATTACACAGCACAAACGCTGTGCTGTGTAATCTGCTTTAAAGGGACCAGGATCTATATTTTTTGGGGGGTTAACAAGCGCTTTACAAGTTTTTTGGGTCTAGGATAAAACCAAACCCTGGTATTCATCAGGAATTCTGAAGGAACTCTTTGCACACTGTTATATACATGTAAGCTATTTGGATTTGAGCACAGACATATCTCCGCCATTTCTATTAAATAGTGCAGCACAATGACTGGACGTTAGTCTGTTGCTCGCCTCCAGCTGCTTCTGTGTCTCATATTGGCACTGTATGTCCACTAAAATACGCTGTATTTTTCAGTGTAGAGTATGGACTGGCCAAGGAGGGATTACTTTGACTCAGGTGGCCAGCTTTAACATGCACTGCAATGTATGTGAACCAACAATCTCTGATTTTTTTTAATGGAAAAATTGCTGGAAAGATGTAAGGGTGTTTATCACTGCATAAGGTTCAGAATTAAAGGGTAAGGTCACCTTTACAGAAAAATCTGTAAGGTGAACTTACACAGGACCTCCTCTTCATCCCCCCCAGTCCCGCTGAACTGAATCGAGGCAATCTCCCGTTCTGAGCCCCGGTATGTCCGTGTCAGGAGTCCGGGGCTTGGAAATCCAAAACATACCCCGTTTGGGCGGCGCCAACCAATCAGAAGCTGTGGTAGCCCGTCCTATCAGCTGGGAAGAAGACGTGTGGATGCCAAGGGTATTTCTAAGCTCTGGACTCCTGACGCTGATATACCGGGGCTCAGAACGGGAGATTGTCGTGATCCAGGTCAGCAGGACGGGGGGGGAGGGAGGAGGAGGGGGCCCTGTGTAAGTTCACCTTACAGATTTTTCTGTAAAGGTGAACTTACCCTTTAGTTAGAATTAACTTAAAGTGTAACTCCACTTTTGTTGAGAGAAAATAATATTCCCCTTTGGGTGATCTATGTACATTGCAAGGTTTATAACAACCGTTGTTGCAGATTCCTATGTTTTGTTATTCTAAAGAAATCCCTGTTTGTCTGTACCTCTGGGCTGAGTGGGTCTAATGGGAGTGGTTTCATAATTATCAGTCAGTTGTGGCAGCTGGAGAGCACTAATGAGGAAAGCTGCTGGGCCTGCATCCCTTTAGACGTGTTCCTATTGGAAATATCTCCCAAAAATTTACTTTTTTGTTGCAGGGGATGCCTAAAATCTGACTTGTATCTTAGGCAGACTTCTGGGAAAATTGGTGAGCCAATCACACAAGCAGGAAATGTTATTTCTGGGGAGTGGTCAGTACACATTCATATTGCATTGAATTTATAGAAATTTACAGCAGCTGCATATTGAAAAGGAAAGGTAATTTTTAATAACATTCAATTACAATATGACTTGTATCACAATTGTACACGCTATATTATTTTTTGTTTGCTATTTTTTTTCCCCCATGAATGTGGAGTTACCCTTTAAAGCAGAGCTCCACCCAAAAGGGGATGTCGTTTACACCCTCCCCACCTCCACTGCCACATTTGGCACTTTTTGGGGGGTACCTGGTTTTGAGGGTTCTGCGGAACTCTATTTGAAAAATCCTGGTCTATGTAATGTTCTTAGCATACTTGTCCTGTAAGGCTAGGCTCACACCTGTGCGTTTGCATGGGCATGAGAGCCCATTCATGTGAATGGGCTGCCGTGCCTCGCAAAATGCCTGCACTATTTTCGAAATGGCAACCCAAACAGGAACAGAGGATCCCAGTACAGTTGCAATTTCCAGTGCGGGCGGAGTGCTATTAGAATTAATGGCACCTGCCTGCGGGTCCCGCATTTCTCTGTGTGGGTGGTTGCGGCTGCTGGTATGTGTGCAGCACCACCCACAAAGATGTGAAGCTAGCCTAACAAGATACCTTTTGGCAAAATGTAAGTGTCAAATCAGAACAATAACACATTTCTGCTATCATGTTTCCCGTTACAAACCAATACAATGAGAAGCTTAGCTCCACAGCCAAAAGGGTCTGAAATTGTAAAAATACGTCCAGAGGAAAAGATTTATGTATAAATATAGGAAATTATTAGGTGACTGCATCCGTTTTGTTAGAATATTAAAAAAATATATATATATCTATATATATATATAGATATATATATCTCTATATATCTATAGAGATATATATATCTATATATATATATATATAGATATATATATCTCTATAGATATATATCTCTCTATATCAATCTATCTATCTCTCTATATCAATCTATCTCTCTCTCTATATCTATCTATCTATCTATCTATCTATCTATCTATCTATCTATCTATATAAAGAAACCATTTGATTTATTTGGAGTTATGAAGGTGGATAACTATCAAGGCTAATTTGTGTATGTAACTATGTGTCATTCGGTGACTTTCAAAGACTTTTTGGTTGTGGATTGAAAGAATACTATAGCTTTCTTGCCATATGTTAACAAAAACAGCAGAGAGTGTTCACTGCTTGTTAGGTAAACTTTCTATAGGCTCTGAACTACATTTGCTGATATTATATTTATTATAGAATAGTAAACAATATTTATTATATATGGTATAAGCAGAGAACAATGGAGGAAATAAATAAATAAACATTCCCAGTTCACTTTGTGTGATGCTGGTCTCCTTAAGTTACCTTTTGCTGTTATTTGTACCCCAAAAACTGCCACAATATTTCTAAGTAGCATAGTATAGCACATTCACACCGCATTGGTACATTTCAGTTGTTAAACCTATGGGTTTCAGGGTGCCTTAATAGCCACAGGTTTCCAAATCTTAGTAAGATTTAGAATCAGTTTACATGCCTGTCCTCAGCATTAGGGATAATTATGATCTCTCATGATAGAAGAATGCAGCACAAATCATTACTGACCTGCTGTGGGTTACCGTGTTCTTGCTGATCAACTATGCAAACTTTCTGTCTTCCCAGACTGAAACAGGAACAGTCCCAACCTTTCCTCTTGTGTGCCTATTCTGGGATAAAGACCACCCTTCTGCATCATAAAGCCAGCCTTAACCTCTATTGTCACCGTAATTTATGACACAAACC
This sequence comes from Aquarana catesbeiana, assembly GCF_042186555.1. NCBI lineage: Eukaryota > Metazoa > Chordata > Amphibia > Anura > Ranidae > Aquarana > Aquarana catesbeiana. The sequence goes on along the minus strand of NC_133327.1, from coordinate 173,295,022 downwards.
ACCACAGCCTTCTCACCCCTTGCTGTGCTGCACTATAAAAAGGACATTTAATAGTGCTTTAAAAACAAAAGTAATAATCAGCAACTGCATTACAAAGAAAAACGTACATATTTCTTGAACTGGCAGGAAAAGACATTGTTTGTCACATTCTTTCACATTTGCCAAGATTTTTTTTCAATAAAATGTGTACTTTTTTTAATATACAAAAAAAAAAACACTTGTTTTTCAGTCAGCAATTATATTGAAGCTGAACTTGAGGCAAAACAACTCATTTTAATATGTTCCTTAAGATACACAAATACTGTATATAAACTCAGTTAGTGAACACTAAATACCTTTTCAAAATCAAATAAATTACCATGTAAAAGTAATAGCATCAGCATGGCGATTAACTTATTCTGTACAGAGAGTAGATTTTTTGGAAGGACTCAGCAGACCCCACCCACTACAGGATGCCTGCAGAAAACTACAGGAGGGGGTGGTGACACGACCAGTCACCATACACAAGAAGAGAGCAGCAGTGACTGGTCTTTTTTTACAGCAAGTTCCTGCATGAAGACAGTTTCACACTGAATTAATGTACAGATCTGGAAGAAACACACGACGCACACCAAGATTCAAGTGCTTGCTTCTTGCATTTAAACAATATGGACAATGAAAAAAAACAAATAAACAATTGCGACTAGGATAAACAGTGGACCAACAAAAACTCTATGCAGCAGCTGTTTCAATCTAGTGATAAAGGTGAAAACGTTTTCTTAGGAAAAAGGGTTAATCCTACAAACAAAACAGTGCTAGCAAGGTGCCTAATAATATATAAAGGTAAATGGTGAAACGATCCTCTACAAAAAAGGAATTATCATTTAACAGTCCAATCAAAATTATATATACAATGAATGTAAGATATGTATCCAGTGAAAAAAGTCCAACAAAAGGATGATATATATATATATATATATATATATATATAGCAAAAAAATGAAGTGAACGTCCTTGCTCACATATGAACAGGATGTATATCCCACAGTGAAAGAACAAAGGTTGGTACTCCCAGCCGATTCATAAACAGGTGAAATTCCTACCCACCAAATGGAGTTGACCCTCATTACCATGTAGCAAGAGAGGTCAAAAGCATTTTGTGGTCTCAAAGACCCGTGGAAACAGGAACTGGCCCCCGATGGTAACTGATGATCCGTGGTCCCAAGGAATAGCCCAGCGAGGGATCCTCCAGTCCCCTACACTCTGCGAAGTCCAACCAACGATTAGATCTCAGCAATCACAGGCTCCACTCACAGACTCCAGCCAATAACTCCCTTCCACTCTCTGTGCTCCAGATGTACAAATGGCATTTAAAAATAAAAGAAACACGGGCTCCACGTAGCAAAAATTGGACAGATTGAGCGGACTTTACCGGTACCAGAAAAGGACCAACACTACATAATAATACTAAATCTCTTTATTACAAAAAAATGTTAGCTTTCAGCGCTGTCACACTTTGAATGACAATTGCCAGTTCATGCTACACTGTACTCAAATGAAATTTTTAATTTTTATCATTTTTTTCACACAAATGGAGCTTTCTTTTGGTGGTATTTAATCACCACTTGGGTTTTTATTTTTTGCTAAACAAACAAAAAGACAGAAATTTTTGAAAAAAAAAAAAAAAAAACATGTTTCATAGTTTGTTATAAAATTTTGCAAAAGGGTAATTTTTCTCCTTCATTAATATTCGCTGATGAGGCTGCATTGATAGGCACAGATAAGGCGACACTTATAGGCACTGCTAAGACAGCACTGATGGGCACTGGTAGGTGGCATTGATAGTCAGCAATGGTGATGAGGCACTTTGGTGGTGACTTGTATAGATGGCACTGTGGTCACTGGTAGGTGACACTGGTGGGCACTGGTAGGTGGCACAGAAGCCTCTGCAGAGGCTCTCCACGATTGGGACTGATGTCCCTCTCACAGCCGCCGATGATCGGCTTTTTTTTTCTCCTCACGCTGCCAGCGTGAGTAGAAAAAATAGCCGATTACCGGCTCTGTTTACATCACATGATTAGCTGTCATTGGCTGACAGCTGATCATGTGGTAAGGGGTCGGGATCGACCCCTTACTCTGATCTGTGATCAGCCGAGTCGCATAGACTTGCTGATCACAGAGCGCGCCGTGAGTACCCTGCAGGGGGCGCGCAGGCCGCTTGAGCATGGGAGGACATCTATGGACGCCCTCCTGGCAAATTAAGTTCGTGCTGCAGACATCTTTCGCGCGGATGGGAGATGGTTAAAAATGTTTGTACAATTAAAAACAAAAAGATACTAGAGCTGCCATTATTACGCAACTTATTTGATATCATAATAGATCTCTGTTACTAATAGGTCTCATAGACTTGCTGATCACAGAGCGCGCCGTGCGTACCCTGCAGGGGGCGCGCAGGCCGCTTGAGCATGGGAGGACGTCTATGGACGCCCTCCTGGCAAATTAAGTTTGCGCTGCAGACGTCTTTCAAAAAGATACTAGAGCTTCCATTATTACGCAACTTATTTGATATCATAATAGATCTCTGTTACTAATAGGTCAAAGAGGTCGACGTTTCGCTTTAATGCTTCCTTGGGACCTCATTCCTTTGACTATGGACAGAGATCCTACATAGAAAAGAAAGAAGAGAGAAGGGAAAACATCACATTATAGTCAGATAGTAAGTGCAGCATACCATTTTATCAATACGTTCTCTCTCTCTCTCTCTCTCTCTCTCTCTCTCTCTCTCTCTCTCTCTCTCTCTCTCTCTCTCTCTCTCTCTCTCTCTCTCTCTCTCTCTCTCTCTCTCTCTCTCTCTCTCTCTCTCTCTCTCTATATATATATATATATATATATATATATATATATATATTTCACACATGGAGATACAATGTGTAGTCACTTATAGATAGAAGAAAGCCCTTAACCACTTAAGAACCAAGCTTCTTTTTGAGATTTGTTGTTTACAAGTTTAAAACAGTTTTTTTTTGTCTAACACCCTAGAGAATAAAATGGCGGTCATTGCAATACTTTATGTCACACTGTATTTGCGCAGCGGTCTTATAAGCGCACTTTTTTGGGGAAAAATATACTTTTTATTAAAAAATAAGACAACAGTAAAGTTAGCCCAATTTTTTTATATTCTGAAAGATAATGTTATGCTGAGTAAATTGATACCCAACATGTCACGCTTTAAAATTGCACCCGCCCGTGGAATGGCAACAAACTTTTACCCTCAAAAATCTCCATAGGGGACGTTTAAAAAATTCTACAGGTTGCATGTTTTGAGTTACAGAGGAGGTTTAGAGCTAGAATTATTGCTCTTGCTCTAACGATCATGGCGATACCTCACATGTGTGATTTGAACACCGTTTTCATATGCGGGCGCTACTCACGTATGTGTTTGATTCTGTGCGCGAGCTCGGCGGGACAGGGCGCGTTTAAAAAACATTTTTTCTTATTTGTTTTACCTTTTATTTTTTATTTTTTCACTGTTCTTTTAAAAAAAAATTATGTCACTTTTATTCCTATTACAAGGAATGTAAACATCCCTTGTAATAGAAAAAAGAATGACAGGATCTCTTAAATATGAGATCTGGGGTCAAAAAGACCTCAGATCTCATATTTACACTAAAACGCAATAATAAAAAAAAAAAAAAAAAATTTTAAATTTTAAAAATTGTCTTTAAAAAAAAAAAAAAAAAATTGGCCCTTTTAAGAGCTATGGGCAGAAGTGACGTTTTTACATCACTTCCGCCCTGCAATGGTATGGAGATGGATGGGGGCCATTTTCCCCTCACTTGTCTCCATACCAAGGTAGGAGAAACATCTGATCGCCTCTGCCACTGCCTACGACTCCGGTAAGCGGTGGAGGGCACCGGACTGCAGCGGGAGGGGGGGGCCCTCTCACGCCGCCAATAAAAGTGACCACTTTTATCTTGAAGTGGACCGCCTGCTGAAGAAGAGGATACTGGGGTTATGGCAGTTAGCTGCTGCCATAACAATGATATTCCTCTTCAAAGTAGCAAAGTAAAACTGTGTAGGGCGGTCCGTAAGTGGTTAAGTAAAGGTGGCCTACCTGATGTCATCCAAAAGGTGGCTCACAGACAATGACTTCTATAAATGGACAGATCAGCAAGGAAGTTGACCATTTGGTCCTATTTGAAAAAAATCTATAAGTAAATAGTACTAATAATTATGAAGCATCCCAACAGGGATGTAAAGAGTAATGGCTATAGTCAATGATTATGATATAATACTTACTGGGTATAAAGCCCCAAACAAAGAAGTGGCGAAGAGAAAGTCAACCACCAAGTCTTATACTACAATGTTCTTCCTGCCTAGTATTTCGGCAGAGCCTTAAAGAATCTAAATATGAAAACCAAGTCAGTATTGCAACTGCAAAGTCCATTATTCTAATGCACCGTACACACATGATCTGACTTTCCGCCAACAAAACCGTGGATTTTTGTTCCAAGGTTGTTGGCTCAAACTTGTCTTGCATACACATGGTCACACAAATGTTGGCCAACAATTCCGAACGTGGGAACGCGGTGACGTACAAGACGTACGACGAGCTGAGAAAAAGGAAGTTCAATAGCCAGTGCGTTCTCCTTCTGCTTGATTCAGAGCATGCGTGAACTTCTGTGCGATGGACTTGTGTACACACGATCGGACTTTCCGACAACAAAGTTTTGTTGGCAGAAAATTTAAGAACCTGCTAAGATATATTTGTTGGCGGAAAGTCCGACAGCAAATGTTCGATGGAGCATACACACAGTCGAACTTTCCGACAACAAGCTCACATCCAACATTTCCCATTGGAAAATCTGACCGTGTGTACGCGGCATTACACTCTCATTAGCCAAAACAAACAGATTAATAATACTTCAGAGGTATCGAGGTGGCATTGAATACTGGCATAGAGCTCAAAAAACTTTAGTATCTCTTTACCAGGCTCTGCTGTTAGATGGAATCTAGGCATAACAACATAATATACAATAAAAAAATTATGTATTTCTCAGCCATCATGCAAATGCAAAAGACTATCCAGATACAGGGGAACAACCAGCTACAAACTCACTGATAGACCAGTAAGAAAGGGATTCAAATCGATATAAGTATGTTATATGGTCACCAATCCTTTTCCAGATAGTCTGTCAAATACACATGTAGATAGAAACAAAAAACTACACAGGGGAACTTTAATTCCAATCTGCTAAGTATCCTTGGTAAGGCACATTCACTGACATTTGCTTTAGACAATACAGCAGCCTCCATTGCTGCCCATACCACAAGCCAGTCTTAATAAAGGCTGGCTTTGGCACCAAATTGATCCCTTAATTGTATAATAAGTATCAGCTGGAGAGAAAGAGAGAGGCCTGGATGATAATATGTAAAATAGATTATCCACAATCTTGCCCGAATAGAGTCAGCGAAATGTGCTGTGTCTCGCTTGCGACGAAGACAAAGATGAACGTACGCGCATGCGCAGTAGCATACAAATAAATGACCAAGGGTACGTGCATGAGCCATAGCATTATTGGGACTAGGAATGGCGGCCAATACTATCGGTCAACAACAATAGTGTATGACAGATCCTTTAAAGCAAAGGAAGATATCGATCCCTGTGATCTATTGTATTGACTATGCCACCAAAAAAGATAACAAATTTCTAATAAGCTAAACCAAACAATGTAATACTAGCAATCCCAATATATAGATAACTAGTATTCAGAACCATTCAATACTAAAACTGCACAGGGGGGTTCCCCTGCTCCAACCACCGCAAAACCACCTTGGTCGACCAGGGGCCACTAATGAGCCATCCTCCTCCCAGATCTTCACCATGCAGGGGGTTCCATTAGCATAAGACAACATGAAGGCATTGATTGGAACCACATAGAAAGACACCAAGGCACACCGTAGTACTTCACATTAGAAAATAAATTTCAGATAAAAACAGGGGAGAGATCATCTCATTCCCTATATATGACAAAACTTCATGAATGCTTCACTTAGATCAAAAGTCCCTCAAAAAAATAATGTTTGATGTTAACAATTGCAATATAGTTAATAGAAAAAAATTATTATCATCATGATTCATGATTTAATCGATCGGTTTGAAGAGACAAAACATATTATAACGCATGCAGATATACAGGTATGATACAACCATATTATCATAAACAGCAAATAGATGAAGCTGTTAACAGTTTCATTGGGGTGGGATCCCAAAGAACCAGTAACTTAGCCCAAGAATGGTTTATAACTAAGGGCCTTGTTGAGGCCTGGTGGACTGGTAGCATTCAACTTGAATATCCACTTAGCCACCTGCTGTAATAATTTTTTGTCCACATTTCCTTCTCTTGGGTCCTCAAAGACCCTCTCTAAGACTGTAAACTGAACCATAGAAGTGTCATGTATATGTTGAAGGGCAACATGTCTCCCAATTTGGGTATACAATAGATTTTTTTCTAATATAATAAATGTGATCATAAATTCTCTTCCAGATATTTCTGAATGTCTTTCCGACACAAAATGATCCGCATTTGGATAGTACAATATATATTACACATTTGGTTTGACAATCAACATAATGTTCAATTCAGTGTGTATTTCCATTCGGAAGGGTAAATGATACTCCTTCTTGGATCCAGTTATAGTACTCACACATCCCACATTGATGCATGCCTTTTCTTGGTTCAATAGTCATTGGGGATTCCTGGAAGTGGCTATGGAATAAACAGTCCTTAAGGGATCTGCCTTTTTTAAAAGTAAGTTGCGGATGATCCCCGATATACTTTCTCAGAATAGGGTCACCAGTAAGAAGATGCCAATGTCTGTCAAGTGTTTCTTTTACTATGCCATGGTTGTTTAAATATGTGGTAACAATCCTCACAGTATCTAGCTGTTTATTTGTTTTTATACCAAACAGTAATTCATGTCTACTTTTCTGATATGCCTTATTACGCATTAAGAGTCGTTTTTGTATAACCTCTCTCCAACAACCTTGTTCTCAATGATTTGGATTTTTTTAATGAAATCTTCTTCGTTGGAGCAATTTCGTCTAATCCATAAGTACTGCGAGTATGGTATGCTTCTGATCAACGGCAGGGGCACTGAACACATGAGGTATAGTATTTCCCAAAGTGAGTTTCCTATACAAAGAAGTGCCCAGTGTTCCATCTTCCTGCTTGAATATATTCACATCCAAAAATGGTATTGATTGTAAATCACATTGCATAGTGAATTTAAGGTTGTAATCATTGATTGTCAACTTTTCCATAAACAGTGGGAGGTCAGTTTTACTTGAGTTCTAAACTATGAAAACATTGTCTATGTACCTGTACCAGTACAAGATGCTGGACAGGCACATAGACAAGGATTGATTGACGAACAAGGTACATTCCCACCCCCCCAGGTACAGGTTGCCGTACAATGGGGCACAACATGTCCCCATTGCCACCCCCTGCACCTGGGAGGTAGTGGGAACCATCAAACATGAAAACATTTCTAGTCAAAATGTGGTGCAGAAGCTGCATCACAAAGGCAGTGTAAGGTTGGGTCACTAAGTCCACCTCATCCAGGAAAGTCTTTATCACAGAGATACCATGTCCATGCGGGATGCTACAATAAAGTGCCTCCACATCAATGGAAACCAGTATACTCTCTGAGGGTATAGTAGTGTTATATAGTTTCTGTAATAGAGCCGTAGTGTCCTGGATGTACGATAGAAGTTTTTATACATGAGGTCGTAAAAAAAATATCTACCAAACGACTACCTTTCTCAGTTTTGGCACCTATTCCTGATATGACTGGACGTCCAGGAGGTTTGACCATGTCCTTTTGAGTTTTGGGTAATGAATAAAAGGATGGCACCCTAGGAAAAGGTACCTTTAAAGCCTCAAAGATGTCCCTATCAAAGATTCCATTCATGAAGGCATTATTAACAATCCCATCATTTTAATTATTGAATTCCTGTATTTTTTCTTCTGGTATGATAGCATACCAGTCTCTATTGGACAAAATATCAAGACACATTTCCAAATATTTCTTTGTATCCATTACCACATTTCCACCTTTGTCCGCCATCTTTATGGTGATATCCCTATTGTTTTGTAATTGATTAATTGCCTGTTGTTGCTCAAAGGTGATATTGTTGTCACAAAGAGCACTAAAGTAAAATTTTTTGATATCAGAAGTAACCTGGGAAAGAAATGTCCAAATGTTAGGGTTAGTTTTCAAAGGGGGAAACTGGGTAGACTTTTCACAGAACCTGGTGTTATCCATCGGGGACTGTGCTCGAGGGGAAACCTCCGGTTGGAATTCCGGAGGACCCTCCTCTGCAGTGCCCCCATAGCAGTCTCGTTCTCATCATGAGATCCTTAAGAGCTATGAAATCCCTTACCATGAACCCCTTCCACTGTTCATGTTCAATCAATTCTTGTTTTTCCTTTCTTTGTCATACATGTATTCGTAGGTCAATCTTCTAGCAAAAAGATTAAGATCTTTAACTACCTCAAAATTATCTGCCCGTGAAGCTGGACAAAAACTGAGGCCAAGACCCAGAACTTCAATTTCAGAAGTAGAGAGTAACTTGGAGGATAGATTAATAATCTGTAATTGATTGTTCCCTATTTGCTTTTGTACGCATATTGGTCCAGGTTGTGAGGAGCAGTCTGCTTGTTGGGCTGGTCCTGTACAGGGGTAAATAATTGAAAATCCTTCTCTCTTGTGCTTTTGGAAAAAGTCCCCACATTACGGGAAGTATTCATGTGTGTTTGTGTAGATGTTTGGGGGGACATAGGGATCCAATTGGAAGCCGTCAATATGTCTGACCCAATGGCCCCTCTCCCATTATTTTGTTCACCACGTGACCCATCATCAACCAAATTGACTGTGTCTGTATCTGAATCGGAGTGTTTATCATGCATCTGTTCCTTTGTTTTATTTCCCTTACCACCACCTTTGTGACCATCATCAGTATTATGTCTTTTTCTAGATCCTCTAAATCTGCCTTTTCCTCTTCTAGATGGCTGTGAAAAATGAGAAAAACTTGAAATTTGTGAGTCAGTTATCATTATCATGACTCATGATTTAATCGATCGGTTTGAAGAGACAAAACATACTATAACGCATGCAGATATACAGGTATGATACAACCATATTATCATAAACAGCAAGTGTTTGTGTAGATGTTTGGGGGGACATGGGGATCCAATTGGGACACGTTATGTGGAGCCCGTTTTCCTTTTATTTTTAAATGGCATTTGTCCATCTGGAGCACGAAGAGTGGAAGGGAGTTATCGGCTGGAGTCCGTGAGTGGAGCCTGTGATCCCTGAGATCTGATCATTGGTTGGACCTCGCAGAGTATAGGGAAGCAGAGGATTCCTCTCTGGGCTGTTCCTTGGGACCACAGATCATTCATCAGTTAGCATCGGGGGCCGGTTCCTGTTTCCACAAGTCTACATGGTAATGAGGGTCAACTCCATTTGGCAAGTAGGAATTTCACCTGTTTGTGAATCGGCTGGGAGTACCAACAGTTGTTGTACCTTTCATTGTGGGATATACAGCATATTCATATCTGAGTAAGGACGTTCACTTCACTTTTTTGAATATATATATATATATATATATATATATATATATATTCTATCATCCTTTTGTTGGACTTTTTTTCACTGGATACATAGTACACCCATTGTATATATAATTTTGATTAGATTGTTAAATCATTCCTTTTTTGTAGAAGAACGTTTCACCATTTACCTTTATATATTAGGCACCTTGCTAGCGCTGTTTTGTTTGTAAGATTAACCCAATATAGATGATGAAGTTGATTTACTAAAGCTGGAGATTACAAAATCTGGCACAGCTCTGCATAGAAACAAATCAGCTTACAGGTTTTTTTTTTTTTTTTTTTTTTTTTTTTATTTGTGAAAGCTTAATTGAACAAGCAGAAGTTAGAAACTGGCTACCATGAACAGCTGCACCAGATTTTGCACTCTTTAGTTTTAGTAAATCAACCCTAATACATGCTTATCCCAGAGTTCCGATTCAGCCCCCATTCACACCGGTGTGACTGTGCTAGTATGCACAGTATTTTATCCCTTTATGGCAGACTAGCCTGGCTTGTGATTGCCTCCATTGCTGCACCATCAGCAGTCCAAATGTCATGGGTGCTGCCATCATCTCTGGTATTCCTTCTGGGTTCTGACTCTTCGGCATTTGGGGGGGGGAGCGTTTTTAAAGCTCATTAAACATTCATCAAATGCACCTATTAATGCACATTAATGCTATACACCCGCTTGATAAGCATCAGTATTTTGAGCAAGTGTGAACAAGCCCTAAGGGTGTTAACATCCCTGTAGCAGAGTCCTGCACAGCAGTAAAACCCAAAAGAGTTTAAATCCTACTCCCCTCCAGCCATAACTTTTTTTTTTTATCTATTTTAGTCCCATCTGACCATAATAACTTTTTCCATGTGGCCTGTGAATCTTCAAGGTGCGTTTAAGGTGGTCAGATGAGACTAAAATTGAATTATTTGGCCTCAACACTAAACCATATGTCTGGTGAAAATCCAATACAGATCACATCCAAATAAAACCAACCCTACAGTAAAGCATGGAGGTGGTAATATCCTGTTATGGGGGTTTTTCTCTGCAGCAGGGAGTGGAGCACTTGTGAGGATAGAAGAAAAATGGACTGGGCAAAATACCATCAAATTTGTGAGGAAAAGCTGCTGCCCTCTTCCAGAAAGTTGTCAATGGGAAGAAGGTTCATCTTTCAACATAATGACCCAGAGCACACAGCAAAAGTGACCACACAGTGGTTGAAGGAGAAAAAGGTGAATGTCCTTGCATTGCTTAGCCAGAGCCTAGACTTAAAGGGGTTGTAAAGGTAAACATTTTTTCACCTTAATGCATTCTATGCATTAAGGTGAAAAAACTTTTGACAGTACCGCCGCCCCCAGGCCCCCCGTTTTACTTACCTGACGCCTCGAATCTTCGCTGCTCATCCTCGTCATCTTCATTGCAGCTCAGCCTGGTCGCTGATTGGCTGCAGTGGATGGATTGAAAGCAGCGCAGCCATTGGCTCGCGCTGCTGTCAATCACATCCGATGACGCGGCGCGCCGGGGGGCGGGGCCGAGTGATACAGCGAGCGGCTATAGCCGCCGGCTGTATCACGGGAGCGCGCCCGCAAGCACTCACCACCGTGCGAGGGAGCTCGCATTAAGGTGGTAAATGCTTGCGGGGAGGAGCTGAAACAGCCGCCGAGGGACCCCAGAAGACCAGGTTCGGGGCCACTCTGTGCAGAACGAGCTGCACAGTGAAGGTAAGTATAACATGTTTGTTATTTAAAAAAAAAAAAAAAAAAATTAACTTTACAACCCCTTTAAATCCCATTGAAAATCTGTGGAATGATTTGAAGACTGTAGTCACCATTAAATTTAACTGAACTTGAGCAGTTCTGCAAAGAAGAGTGGGCAAATATTGCAAAATCTAGATGTGCAAAGTTATCAGAGACATACCCCAACAGATTAAAGGCTGTATGGTGCATGCTCAGTGCAGCCCAGGTTGCCTGAGCAACTTCCTAGTTTCTTTTCGCTCCTGGTTTGCCTTGTATTACTTGTATTCTGTGCCTGACTACCTATGTACTGACACCGGCTTCATCTACCATTTTCCGCTTGCCCGCCTTGACTTCGGTAAGACATCTGTTTCCTGCTATCTGTACTCTGCACATGCGAGTGGTCTCCGTATTGTTGGCTGGGTATACCCGGGGGCACGACCTGGTGCCAGTTTTCTGCAAATCCATCCCCACTATCAGTGGCCCTGGTGAATAAGGTGGCTGGAGCTTAGACTCCACACCGTGGGGAGCCTTGAGTTGGCTTTCTACAAAGACTCACTACCATAGAACCCTAACATTATCATCTCCATATGGAAGGACACAGACAGCGACTTGCTCCTTCCATTCTTTTGGAGGTTTACCAGTCAATAGTTGTTCCCCATCAGCATTAAGTGGAAATACATAGGCTTCATCTAGCACTTCCCTCTTATATCCCTTCACTACAAACTTGGCTTTTAGGCCCTCAGCCTGTGAACAGCCACCATCTTTAACTGCTGGGCTGTGTAACCTGTATGGACTGGTAAGCTGTTACTATGCTGGTCACAACAAGCCTGGTACTCCAGATAATTCAACCTGTTGCTGAGTTGACATCAACAAATAGTTCATTTCCATTTGTCTGCCTGTCAGGATCCAAAAGATTCTGTTCTCACTTGCGGGAATAAACCAGTAGTTAAGAGAATTCTTCCAACATTCCACTATATTGCCTACGTTTGCACAGTAACGGAAAATTGAATATGAAATACTTACCACAATTTTCCTTTCCTGATGAGCTCCATGTCAGCCTAATACTCGGTATGCTCTGCCCATACCCCCCCTGCAAGACCTAACTCATAAATTTGACTCCCGTCCTCAGGCCGGCGTTCCATAACTCGATTTCCACACCTGGGTGGGAGTCTGTGCTGACATGGAGCTCGTTGTTAGGAAAGGGAAATTGCTGTATTTGATATTCAATTCTCATTTTCCTGACAGCTCCATGTCAGCCTACTACTGGGAACTAACTAGCTACCCAGGGTGGGATAATACGGAAACAAAATAGGGTTAATTATGGCCTTCGGCTAAAGAGATAACTGTTTTGCCAAAATTAACAGTGGTCAATAATGACGTATCTATGAGATACTGAGAAAGAAAGGTTTGTGGATGACCACGTTGCCGCCTTACATAATGACTTCATTGAGTCTCTACAGGCGGCTGCCTAGGAGGTTGCAACGCTTCTTGTGGAGCACGCCATTATTTCTTCCGAAAGGGCCAACCCCCTATCCTTATATGAGAGAGAGATCCCTTTCACAATCCAAGAAGCAATCGCTCTGGTCGAAGCTCTGGCCCCCTTGCGTGAACCTCTGAGAACCACAAACAGGCAGTTTGATGCCCTGAAAGTTGGGGTAGCATGGATATACATCTTCAGTGTCTCCCCAACATTCAAATGACTTTTTGTCCATCTTCCAGATGAAATGTAGGCACACAATTTCTAGCTGAGGCTTTGGCAACCAGGAAAGCGTTCTTTAAACGACAAATGCAATAGCAATAACTCCATCATGAATTTTGGAGAAGACAGGTAGTTGAGTACTAATGTGAGGTGCCATATAGAAATGTGGGGGCCCTGGGAGGCCTTAGCTTTACACTACGGCCTTAAGAATTGAAGGGATCCACTGAGTCCCGCTAAGGGCCGACGTGGAAGAGATATGTCCTTTGAGCGTGCTTGCACTCAGGCCCATGTCGAGATCTCTTTGAAGAAAATCGAGGACCTGACAAACTCTTGCTTCCCTAGAGAAAAAAAAAACTTCTGATGTAGCCTATTCTTGGAATTTTGCCAGCCTTTGTTAAAGATTTTGTTCATACTGCTCTTCCGTGCTCTTATGAAGGCATCTACGATTTTTAATGAGCAACCTAAATCCGTGAACCTTTGCCTCTCAAAATCCAGGCCGCTAACTTGAGCTTCTCTGGAGCTGGATGGAGAACTTGACTTTGTGCCACTGTCTGGCAACAGAGAAGATTTGTACTAGGTGTCTGAGATATAAATAGTTTGATGCATATCCACTGAAGAAAAAACCCTATAAAGGGTATCATTTCCACTGAGCCACTCAAAACAGGGACGGTAGAGACCATGGTCCCGATAGTCACCAGGCATGAAGACGCTGACAGGTAAAGAGAGGAACACCAGGACAATTCAGTACCTTATCACCAGTATGTTCTCAAGCAGCAGAGAAAGGCAAACTTTAAACCATGATTAGTTGGGCTTCTAACTACTGAAGGACTGTGTAGCGGTCAGATGACCCTGTTCTTTATTCACCAATTCAGACATGTACATGAGGCAGGAAGCCAGATTGTCCACACTCACAGAACCTTGCAGTCAATTTAAGCGTAATTTTCTAAGAACAATAGCAGTGAATGAGTTCTTCCTTGAAGGCCACATCATCTTCTAAATGGTAATGTATTTGGTCAAACCCATAAGGGACACACCGACCAAAGGGGGGTGGACTCCAAATGCTGGACACCTCTCTTCACAAAGGCATAATTTTGACATCTGCTGCTTTTTTGCTCCATTTCTCTAGAATGAGCCTTAATTCAGTCACCATAGGAAAATTGTAAAGTGGTTTTTGGAGGCACTTGAAAAATACTTCCACTGCTTTCCATCTATTGTGAGGCATCTCACTGTAAAAAAACGGATAAGGGTCATCGTCAATTGCATCTTATTCTTTGGAAGAATCTGAAGGAGGTTTGTAGGCCTGAGAAAGCTTGAGACCAGTTACTGGTTTTGGAAGGAAAACTGGACCTTGCCAGAACAGATGACTCTTGCACAAAGGGAGTTCGAACAACTCATTTAAAGTGTTTTGACCACATGCTTAATGAATTGTGACAACCTTTTGGTCCTCGTAATCTCCATCACTGAGTGCTTGAACAAGGCAGGATACATCCAGTCATGTTCATCTGCGTCTCTTTCTCTGGAATTCTGACGAAGGCTGCTTGCCTAAAAAGCAGATGGGCACTGTCCCCTACCTTCTTTGATAGCGCTGGTCTTTATTTGGGGTTGGCATTTGTTTTTCTGCAGAAGCAGAAGGCAGGCAAAAAACAATGAGCTTGTTCAATGACTATTAAGCAGCAGTGCAGTGCCTCATCCATAAGGAAACTCAGCATCTCCATAATATTGGGGCAAGTGTCCAATCCAGCCATATTACACTGCTTCCCCATTGAGAGTGATTTACACCTCATACGCCACCCCAGAGACCAGCAGAGGGGCTCTCTGATAAACCATGCATTTAGCAAGTGAACACAGGGACCACATCCTAGCGGAGCAGGATGGACAGCCTGTACTTTATACAAGCTAGGTAGGAGAAATGTGCCAATTTCCTGAATCCTGTCCCTTCACAGGGCCAGTGTAAACGACTTCTTTAGAGTGCATTGACCACATGCTTAATGAATGTGACAACCTGTTAGGTGTCGTCATCTTTATCCTTGATTTCTCTACTCTAGTTTTCATTAATTTCTCCTGATTGCAGGAATCTCATCTCCTCTTCCCTATTCTTACTATATGGACACCCTATTTATTTTTTTCATTTTGTTCACCCTGTTGATATGCTCTACAACATACTTCTATACTGTGGTGATGGGTCTACTCTACATGACATTTCTTTTTATTTATACCAATATGGTAACAAACCACTTACTTTATTGTATACAATACAGAAATCCCATCCACAGTTACATCAAGATTTTTCCATCCACGCTATTTTTTTTTGGGGGGGGGGGGGACTGCGTGTGTGCTCCTGATCCATGCTTGGGTCCTTTCCTCAGCTCCTGTGCTGGATATAATTATCTGGCTGACCACCGGCAGGTGGTATCGCATGGCCTAGTATCAGCTTTTATGTGAGTACTTTCAGTTATGGCCGTTTATTTGTTCATCATCTTCTTTAATCCCTCTACCCCTCCAGTCTGTGGTTATATCAAACTATAATGGTGATTTTTTTTTTTTTTTTTATCCCCTTTTTAGTACATGGATGCACTTGCTCCTGATGAGTGGATAGAAGTCTGCGAAACGTTGTCAAGCTTATTTTGATGCATCCATCTCATATTTATGATTCTAGATGGTTTTTATTGCTCTACCACCCTGATATAATGTTATGCCTACTCTATTTGGGGGACTGTGATGTGTAATATTTACTTTGTGTCATGTTGATGACTATCCTTAATATGTATGTTGATACTTTGTATTTTATATGCCAGTGTGCTATTATGCATTTATATGGGTTGATCCATGCCCTATCTTTGTTCTAATAAAGAATACAATTTTTTACATATGTACATGGTTTTGTCTGGCTCTACCCCACACTCTTCATCTAAAGTCCCACTCCCCCCCCCTCTTTTTTGCAATTAGAAATTCTAAACTTTAGAAATTAGTCCTTTTATATTCCAGCTAACTATAGTTAGGTCCTGCATAACAGTTAGCATATTCCCAGGTGTCAATCGCTGTCTCAAAGTCGCAAATGACAGAAACCCACCATATGGTACCGCATAAAACACCCATATAGTAAGAAGCAAAATATACAGCAATTTGTATAGTGCAGAAAAGAATTAAAACACTGACAATAGGCAAATCCATTACATTTCCTGCATCTTCTGGGGTTTTTTTTAAAATCTCTCCTGAACAATGGAACTTGATAGCTAGTAACCGACGTTTAAAAAAATCCATTGTGCCACGTTTACATGCTAGGTTTAGATGCGTTTTTTACATTGTAAATGGTGGGAAATGTATCTCCACTAAAAACGCCTATAAACGAAATGCAGCTAAACGCGAGTTACCAAGTTTACAAGCTGTTACAGGCATTTGGCATTTCAAATGCCTCTGAACATCTGTTCTGAACGCTTTTTTTGCTTTCCAAAAAATGCTTCTAACCTCAACTGCCTAGAAATGACAATAAACGACTCAGTGCACATGTAATGATAAAATAACAAAGTTCCAAGGGGAGCTGAAAAAAAAAATAAATGCCCGACTGCTCCTAAACGTCCATTTCCCAGCAGCAGTGTACATGAGTCCTTAGATGTCTTTTTCCCCTAACCAAAGATTGGCACAAAGGCATGAGATGGTGCTGCTGCCTAAAAATAAAGGAGAGTTCACTTGGAAAAACAAACTGAAGGTACTTGCTTGAAAACAAAAGAAAAACATTAGTAACAACTGGGCAGACAACTCTGCAGGAGGGGGGTCCTAGCGGTAAATTTAAAGAATAGGTTAACCCAATATTTTATATCCCTGATATGTGTACCTTCTTGTACCATGTACTTGTAGGAAAAAGTATTCTATTCTCCTTGTATTGCTTTCTTTGTTTGAAATACTTGGTGTTTCTGCCAGTCCCTCTGCTTTCCTTTTAAAAATTGACCACACTAGGCGTGAGAGCACATCCACCTCAGTGTTGTTAATTTTCTAGCTGTGCTGGGAACTCAGCCTGCACTCCTCCATTCACTGGGAAGACCAGTTTGCTGCTTTTTTTGTTCCCCTCCCACAGCTTTCCAAGCTTCCTATGCAGCTATGAACAGAAGGTATAGATAATGTGTTATATATGTTTTTCTTTTTTTTATATATTACACACATATACATACATACACAAACTTTCATTACTATTAAACTGAATGGGTTGTTTTTAAAAGGTAAGAGTTCACATATACTTTATTTCCCAGTGGTAGTAAGGCCCAGCGTTTCATTGAGGCGAACTTATTGTGACTTAAGGGTATAGAGGCAAACCACATTATATGAAGGAAGGTTAGGCAAGATGGTGGCACAGTAGCATTGAAGGTGACAAATTCAACTGAGAAGCAGAAAAGTCCAAGACGTTTCCAAACAGAGATCCTTGTAGAAACACGGCTTCTGGGCTTGGCTATTGTTCCATAAGGAGAAGAAAGAAGTAGTGTTATATTGGCCCGCACTTGGTATCAAGATGATGGCAAGAGTACAGAGTCTTACAAAAAGCCTGAAAAGCAGAAGGGTCTAGTGAGGGCCAGAGAAGCAGGAGTAGGTGCAAAAGGTAATGGAAAAGAGTCAGGGAGAAACAAATGGTCACATTCAGAGAAGCTCATATGAAGAAAGAAATATACATATATGGGTAACTGTAGAAAATAAATGGTGACATCTGAAGCATCAAGTACAGTCCAGCCACACTGAGGTCGTCTCCAGGGTTTAATTGAATTGTCCTATACTAAGGACTTCCCCCTTGTGATACCTGCGCTCTGTGTGGTAACAGGATGGAGACATAAACTCTGCTACAGAAATATATAACAAGCCAGAATAGTAAGTAAGCAGTAGAGTACTGGTTCTAAACATCCATATATATGATGAGATTATCTGACAAATGGTCATCCAGATCGAAACTGAAATGTTTACGAACGTTATGAAGATTTTGGTTCAATAGAATAAAAATTTGGAAGTGATGTAATGTGTTGTAGTGTATTTGTATTGTATTTTCAAACTGCAACTGTACTGATTAAATGAAAATCATACGAGAAACATTTTCCTGCTTGTCCGATAGGATAATTTCGGATGAACTGACGTGATCGGCACTCGAACACTCTGTACGAACAATCAGATTATCTTACGATCAATTTGAAAGGTGCAGAGTGTGGCACGGGGTGCTGAGAGCGAGGCGAGGTGCTGTTAGTGGCGAGGGGTGCTGAGAGGTAATTGGAGGAGCTGTAGCGCCAGAGGAGACCAGAGTAGAGTACCAATAGCAAGTCCTTAATTATTATTCCCATTAGAATAGAGGGTAATAATGTCCAACAAGTTTAGTGATGCCACTCAGTGCACAACCTGCACCATGTATGCGTTCCTTGATGAACCAATCGAGGGCGAATAGTGCTGTGCAAGATGTCAGTTGTTTCTCTGGAAGCACAGATCTTGGATCTAGAAAGCAAGGTGGCAACACTGCGCAGCATCAACAACCTGGAAAGGAGTTTGGACATTACCTAGCAGATGCTGGCAGGGGCCAGCGTAGGAGGTTGGAGACATGGAGGCACAGGAGCCAGAGGTAGGTAGCTCGGTGACATCTAGAAGGAGGGGTAGAGGGAAGAGCACTAAGGAGGCTAGTCCTGAGTTGGTACACCAATAAATATGCCAAGTTTCATGATGCTGGGGATATAAGCTCAGGGGTGGCTGTGCTGGAGTAGGCACTCTCCATAGCTGCCAGGGGAGTGACAAGTCTGCTAAGAAAGGGGGCAGAGATGCAGGAAAGGTTAGACAGGTACTGGTAGTAGGGGACTCAATTATTAGAATAGAGAGGGGCAATCTGTCAAAAAGACAGTGGTCAAATAGTATGTGGTTTCCCGGGCACTCATGTTTGGCACATCACGGATCGGGTAGACAGATTATTGGGTGGGGCTGGGGAGGACCCAGCTGTCATGGTACACATTGACACCAATGACAAAGTGAGAGGAAGGTGAAGGGTCCTAAAAAATTATTTCAGGGAACTAGGGAATAAATTGAGAGGGACCTCCAAGGTGGTTTTCTCTGAAATGCTACCTGTGTCCTGAGCCGCACCAGAGAGGCAGCAGGAGATTAGGGAACTGAACAAGTGGCTGAGGAACTGGTGTAGGAAAGAGGGGTTTGGGTTCCTGAAGAACTGGGGTGACTTCACAATCGGTTACTAGCTCTTTAGTAAAGACATGATGCACCTTAAATGTGGATGGTACAGCTCTATTGGGAAGAATGATGGCCACAAAGTTGGAGGGTCTTTTAAACTAGGTGTTGGTGGGGAGGGTTTAGAGGTAGCAATAACCGGCAGTGAGCATAGGACAGAGGGGAATAGTGGAGACACTAGTGATATCATATCCATAACAAAATAATTCCGGGGTTAATGGGTTACCAAATCAAAAACGAAGCCTGAGAAATCATATGATAAACAAAAATGCACCAATACAAAACTCAGGGGGAATGTTCACAAATGCCAGGAGCCTAGTCAATAAAATGGAGGCACTGGAGCTGCTGCTATACGAGGAGGATGTGGACTTCATGGAAATATCAGAAACTTGCTTTGAGAGCTCACATGACTGGCTGGCAAATATCCAGGGGTATTCCTTGTATCGAAGGGACAGGGAGGGGTGTGCCTATATATCAGGAATGATTTCAGGGTAGAAGAGCGGAATGACATCAGTGATGAGGCAAGGTGGGAGGTGGAGTTTGTATTGGGTGGAACTACAAAGGGTGGAAGTAAGCGTGAAATTACTAGTGGGGTTAAGGTTACAGTCCCCCTAACCTGAGGGATGAGGTGGAGTTGGATCTCCTTTCACAATTAGAAATGGCAGCTAGACAGGGAAATGTCCTCATAATAGGGGACTTCAACTATCCTGACATTGACTGGGTGGAAGGGACATCTGATTGCAGATGTGGAAATATGGGACAACTTGGGAACTAGCAACCACAAGATTATTACATTCCACATAAATCATAGGAAAGGGAGGCATGAGGGGAGTACAAGAACACTAAATTTCAAAAGAGCCAACTTCTCTTAACTGCGCTCAATGCTGCAGGATATTATAGTGGGGGGCCACCCTGGAAAAAAAAATGCCACCAAAAATCCTAAAAAAATTAAAAAAAAAACAAAATTTTATACTTACCTAAACCCTTGTTGCTAGGCAGCCTTCCTAATCTACCTCTTCCTATTCCGCGGCGTGTTCTTCTCCTCGGTTGAGCGGCCCCGTTGTCTTCTGGGAACTGTGTGTGTTCCCAGAACACCACAGGGCCATTCACAGATCACTCGCGCATGTGCAGTAGGAAACTGGCAGTGAAGCCGCAAGGCTCCACTGCCTGTTTCCCTTACCTAGGATGGCGGTGCCGGGACCCGAGAGCCGAGGGACGGGTCGGCCTCGGGCGGCCGACATCGCGGGCACCCAGGACAGGTAAGTCTACTTATTTAAAGTCAGCAGCTACAGTGTTTGTAGCTGCTGACTTTAAATTTTTTTTTTAGGTGGCTGGAATCCCTCTTTAAGTGGGACCAAATCCTTGAAACATTGGGAATGATTTAGGAATATATTAAATAAACGCATCACCGAGTGCATTCCAAGGGGTAATAAATATAGAAGAACAAAGGTTAAACCTGGGTGGCTGAACTAAAAAGTAAAATGTCATATGAAGGACATAAAAATGGCCTTTAAAAAGTACAAAGCAGAGAGCAAAATAAAATAAAAGGTCTGCAGTCACCAGTGATACACCTCCATCCCTAAATACATATACAAAAAAAGAGAGTCGCCCTGGGACTTTAAATGAGGTGGTCACAGTTAGCCACTGAGTAACAAGAGTAATAGCAGTATAAATGTTTATTAAAATTAAGGTACATACATGGATAATATAGCATATTAGCTCAGCCAATGGATTTGCACATAAGAGAATAAAGTTGATACAAACGTTACACAAGGCAGTATATACAAATGCACGCATCAGAAAACCTGGCGAGCGTTTCGCGAGATCATAGCTCTCTCATCAGGGGTGGATGCGGATGAGCTGTATCTAAATAGACAAAAAGATGTGTCATAGTGGTAAATGTAAGAACAATGGCAGAATGGGCCAGAGCAAATCGGCGCAATACTTACCAATGAACGAAACCAGAGTTTCCGTTGCTGAACCCCCAAATGGACGGCAGCAGCCAGAGTATGGCACGGGAGCTGAGGGGGAGAAGACAGACACGGGTACCCCCAGGGGGGATGCCAGGTGGCAGACATGGCAAAAGGTGAAGGTGAATGGTCCTAATTGTCTCAGTATGTAGCTTGATAGATATCAGCTGTAAACATAGATGTATACGTCTCAATGATTTGTCAAATTTAGTAAGATGAACATCAAGTTATATAATGTAATATTTTTTCATGAGAGCATGTATACTCATAAATATATGTGTCAAGCCTTACTAAAAAAGCAGAGTAGACAAAAGTTGTACAATTATTTGTAAAGAAACATATGTAGACTAACCTGATCCAATAATGGAGCAGCCATATAGACCATGGGTAAGAAAGTAAATCCTGAAAAAATGTGTTTGTCTGGGAAAGAAGAGAGGAAAAGGTTGTTTGAAAAGCGGTGCTATAAATGAAACAAAAAAGCAGGGAATGCAGTTGAAGCACCAGGTGAGTGCTAGGGTGGGGAGAGTGTATTTACCTTGATATACAAACAGCTGAACAGCAATGGAAATCTCTGTGGTGTGCATAGTATTGGTGAGTGAAGGAAGTGATCTCAGCCATGTCTCACCCCTGACTTATATCCCCGAAGGGGCCGGTCCGCTCTGCACCCAACACCATGCGAGGATGGATTGGTGCACTGACGCCGGGGCATCAACTGCCAATGGGAGTACACATGCACAGTGGACTCCCATCCATCCAAGATGACAAACTGCACTGCCACTTGGTGACAGCGCAACCGTGGAAGCCACCCAATGGGTGTAGGAGCATAGCACCGATAGACTGGTGGCCCCTCCACAAAGTTCATAGGACAAGGGGGGGGGGCTGGGGGGTACAGCAGGAGACAAAAATTTCCCTTAGCATATCGCAGCTCCCATGCCAGACAAAAAAACGCCAGAAGAGACAGCAAAGGACACAAAGGCCTAAAAAGTACAAAGCAGAGGGGTCAGTGTCAGCATTCAAACAATATAATATAAGGAATGCAATGTGGGGTGTAACAACGCAATCAAGGCGGCTAAAAAAACAAAAAAAACAAAAAAACAAAAAAAAAAAAAAAAAAAAAAGAAGGACTATGAGAGACACATAGCAAAGGAGAGTAAAAATAATCCCAATACAAAAGGCAAGGACGGAATACAAAGGCCCCATTAATGACGAGGAAGGGAAGGTGGTTACAGATGACAAGAAGGCAGCTGTGCTAAATGCTTTCTTCGTCTCGGTCTTCACACAGGA
The DNA here is from genome assembly GCF_042186555.1 of Aquarana catesbeiana. NCBI lineage: Eukaryota > Metazoa > Chordata > Amphibia > Anura > Ranidae > Aquarana > Aquarana catesbeiana. The sequence goes on along the minus strand of NC_133327.1, from coordinate 173,272,508 downwards.
AAATGAGGGGTATACTGACCACAACAGTATTGTTAGCAGCACGCCACAGGATCTACACTTGTGTCTCACAGAGACCAGAATCCAGAAAGAATTAGAAGCTTAACATAAATAAATCACCGGGACCAGATGGCTTACACCCGAGAGTCCTTAAAGAACAGTGAGTTTATAGCCAAACCGCTACTTCTAATCTTCATGGACAGCATACTGACAGGATTGGTACCAGCTGATTGGCGAAAAGCCTGTGTGGTACCAATATTCAATAAAGGGCAGAGATCTATTCCTGCGAACTATAGACCTGTCAGTCTAACGTCGGTAGTTTGTAAACCATTTAAGGGGATAAGAGACCATATCCAAGAATTTGTTAACGAAAATATAATTAGCAGTAATCGTCACGGGTTTACAAAAGGTCGCTTTTGCCAAACCAACCTATTAACATTCTACGAGGGAGTGAGCTGCCATCTGGGCAAAGGTAGGCCGGTGGATGTGGTGTATCTGGATTTTACAAAAGCATTTGATACAGTCCCCCACAAACGCTTACTCTACAAGCTGCACCTATTATTGGATACCATCTTGGTTCTTTTGGACTTTTTTTTCCACACTGGGATTTACAAACATTGTTTTTTGTTCACCTTATTTTATCTGACTTTTTAGGACATTATTTTTGTTTACATTATTGCCAGATGTTTGCCCTTTAGAGATATTGGCTGTCATATATATATACACACATTTCATTGCACATTTTTTCACTTATGGTTTAGCGTAGTTAATTTTTTTGTTTTACACGATGTAGCAATTTTGGACCAAGGCACTCTGTAAGGAGTGCATCGAGGGGTTGGGTTAGTGAGGGAGCAGTCAACGGAACAATGTACGGACCTAGCAGGCTCCGTCAAAGAGCTTTGTAGCACCTTCCAGTCTTTTAAGACACTCTTTTCTAGCTTCCAGATGCCGTAGCCCCAGGTTAATCCTCCACCAGTGCAGCAGAGCATTGCACCAAGCCCAGCGGATGCTCCCTCCATGAGCAGAGAGAGGCAATTGAAGAAGAGCCAGACAGGGACTCTTCAGACTCCCAAGGGGAGTCAGAGTGAGAGGGGTGGATGGGGAATCCACAAGAACCTCTCGCTACAAACTTTCCCTAGAGGAAGTGGAGGAGCTCTTAGGAGCTATTCATACCACTTTAGGAATCCAGGAGGAAAAGAGGAAGTTGTCGCTCTAAGACCAGATGTACAAGGGCCTCAGGGAGCAAAAGTGTTTCCAGTCCCCGACGTCTTGATTGATGCCATCAAGAGGGAGTGGGAAGACCCCGAAAGGAAACCTTTTTTTTTTTAAGGGAGCAGGCTTCTCTGTGCAGAAGAGGTGGCGCTAGTCTAGAATAAATCACCCAAGCTAGACGCAGCCTTTTCAAAGGTCTCCAGGCATACTGACCTGGCCTTCGAGGACATGGGGGCGCTTGGACTCCATGGACAAGAGGATGGACTCGCTTTTGAAAAAGTCCTGGGACTCATCACTGGGAAACCTCAAGCCCGCCATGGTGGCCCGCAACATGGAATATTGGCCAACACAGATTAGGGCACACATTGAAGCAGGAACCCCAAAAGAAACAATCCTGACTTTTTCCCCTTTCCTTAAAGGGGTGGTGTCCATTGAGGACGCCTCAGCTGAATCGGTGCGCATATCCGCAAGATCCGCAGCCCTGACCAACTCAGCAAGGAGGGCCCTATGGCTTAAGACGTGGCAGGGAGATAGTGCGTCCAAGGTCAAGCTCTGCAGGATTCCACTCACAGGGGACTTGTTGTTTGGGCCAGGTTTGGAGGCAGTCTTGGATCGGACAGCCGACAAGAAAAAGGCCTTTCCCATTAAAAGGAAATTTGGAGAGCAGACTAAAAGAAAATCTCGCCCTCAGAGGAAGTTTGAAGCCCCAAAAGCTGAACGGCAGAAGAAGGCTAAGGGGTAGAAGGGCAAAGGGAGGCGATTTTTCACCCTCCTGAACAGCCCAAAAAGACCCAATGATGGATTAACCACAGTGGGAGGAAGATTGGGGGCCTTCCTCCCACAGTGGGAGATGATCACCTTCAACCAGTTTGTGTTAGGGATCATAAGAGGAGGATACTGGCTGGAGTTTTCAAAACCTCCCCTGCTCAGACTTCTCGTCACCGAGCTACCAAGGTGCGCAGAAAAGTCGTCAGCTCTTCCAACTCGTGCAGGGAAGATAGAGGAACAGGAGGTGGTGGTACGGGTTCCAACAGGAGAGACTGGCAGAGGCTTCTATTCCCACATCTTTGTGGTCCGCAAGCCTTCCGGAAAGTTCAGGCTTATCCTGAACTTGAAGCCACTGAATGTCTCAGTAACCTACAGGAGGTTCCGAATGGACTCGGTCTTCTCGGTGAAGGCACTTATTCCCCCGAACTGCATCAGGGCATCGATCGATTTGAAAGACGCCTATCTGCAAATCCCTATCACAGAGGGCTACCAGAAGTTCCTCAGGTTGCTGGTAAAAACCGGAGAAGGGATGGTCCATATACAGTTTTAGGGCCCTCCTTTGGCCTATCCTCTTCCCCCCGCATCTTCAGTCATGGTGGAGGTCCTGGCTTTTCTGCGGCTCAGAGGCATCTCGGTAGTCGCATACTTGGACGATCTACTCCTGTTTACCTCTTCCCCGTAGCAGTTGTCCCAGGATCTACAGGTGGCAAGAGGCATCCTAGACAACTTGGGGTGGCTCTTGAACCTGGAAAAATCCAACTTGGTTCCATCCCAAAAAAGTCACCTTCTTGGGCTATGTGTTGGATTCAACAAAGCAGGTGGTCTTCCTTCCCTTAGAGAAGATTCAGAAGGTGGACAGGGCAATGTTGTTGCTCCAGGGCAGCCGTCAGGTCTCAATAAGCTCTGAGCTTACCAATATCCACACTCCCAGCAGTGCAGTGGGCAGGGCTGCATTTCCGCCCTTTGCAACCGTTCATCCTGGGGGTTTGGGACCACAGTCAGGGGTCCCTGGACTCCCTGATATTTGTGCCAAGTCAAGTCAAGAGGTCCCTTTGGTGGTGGAGAAAAGGCGGTAAATCTGTCACAGGGCCCGGAGTGGGTCCTACCGGTCTCCAGGACTGTCCCAAACGATACGAGTGAAATCTGTTGGGGGGCGCACCTAGATTCCCAGATGGTGCAAGGTACCTGGGGGAGAGATGCGCAAAGAAGTCTTCGAACTGGAGGGGGCTGAGAGCAATTGCCTTGGCACTCAGAGCCTTTCAGAGAGAACTCCAGGGAAAGCACGTATGGGTCCGCTCGGACAACTCTTCAGCGGTGGCCTATATCAACAGGCAAGGGGTACCAGGAGCAGATCCCTGTGGGTCCTGGCGGAAACCTTCCTCAAGTGGGCCCAAGCCAATATTCTATCTCTCGGCAGTACATTTGAAGGGGGAACAGAACCAGGTAGCAGACTCTCAGCAGGAAAATGCTGAGGGAGAGCGACTGGGTTTTAAAGCAGGACATCTTCGAGATGGTCCCTCGGAAGTGGGGGGTGCCATGTGTGGACCTCTTTGCTTCGAGGGAGAACAAAGGCTCAACTGTTCTTCTCCCTGAGCAGATGGGACAGGGCGGTCGGAGTGGACGCACTGGCTCAGAGCTGGCGGTTCTCCAGGTGTTATGCCTTCCCCCCTCCTGTACTGATACCAGCCGTATTGAGAAAATTCCCATCGGAAAACTCTCATTCTAATTGTGCCACACTGGCCCAGGAGGTTGTGGTTCTCCATTTTAAAGGACCTGGCTGTGGAACCTCCCTGGATTCTGCCTGTCCAGGAGGATCTTCTTTCTCATGCCGCGCACACACGGTCGGACTTTTCGTCTACAAAAGTCCAACGGACGCTGACGGACTAAAGCTGGCTGGTAATCCGATCGTGTGTGGGCTTCTCCGGACTTTCAACTGACTTTTTTAGCCTCAAATCCGACGGACTTTAGATTTGAAACATGCTTCAAATCTTTACGTCGTAAGTACGACGGACCCCGAAATCCGCTCGTCTGTGTGCTAGTCCGACGGACAAAAACCCATGCTAGGGCAGCTATTGGCTACTGGCTATGAACTTCCTTATTTTAGTCCGGTGTACGTCATCACGTACGAATCCGTCTGACTTTTGTGTGGTCGTGTGTAGGCAAGTCCGTTCGTAAGAAAGTCTGCCGCAAGTCCGCCGAAGGTACGTCGGAAGTATGTCGGACAGGCTGTCGGACTTTTGTAGACGAAAAGTCCGACCGTGTGTACGCGGCATCAGGGGCCGATTTGTTGTCCCCAGGTGGAGCGGTGGTATCTTGCAGCCTGGTTACTAAGGAAATGCTGAGGGGCAAGGGTTTCTTGGATCGTTCGGTGGCGACTCTCCTAGGTTGCAGAAAAAAAGGAGACGCAGGCTATCTACCTAAAGGTGTGGAGACGCTTCAATAGCTGGTGCACAGAAAGCTCCTTCGACATACGCAGCTCAGTAGCAGTGTTGGCTTTTCTGCAGTCAGGAGTGGACAAGGGGTTAGCCCTTAGTACAGTGATGGTGAACCTTGGCACCCCAGATGTTTTGGAAGTACATTTCCCATGATCCTCATGCACTCTGCAGTATAGATGAGCATCATGGGAAATGTAGTTCCAAAACATCTGGGGTGCCAAGGTTCGCCATCACTGCCTTAGTACTTTGAAAGCACAGGTATCCACATTGGGTGTATTCCTGGAAAAGCCGCTAGCAACAGATCCATGGATAGCCAGATTTTTTTTAAAGCCTTGGGCAGCTGGGGTCCTGTGCGTTAAAATTGGTCACCCTCAAGACAATGTTTTTGGTGGCGATCACTACTGCAAGGAGGGTTAGTGAACGCTAAGCCCTCTCCATTAGGGCACCTTTTTTCAGATTTTCCCGTACCACGTGATTTGGCGGATCTAGCCTTTTTGCCAAAGGTGGACTCTAAGTTTCATAGAGGCCAGGAAATTATTTTGCCTATCTTCTGTTCGAGTCCTGTGAGGGAACAGGAACATATATTTTTCATAAATTGGATGTTAGAAGTTGCGTCCTTCAGTACTTGGATAGTACAAAAAACAGTTTAGGAAGTCCGATTCCTTTTTTGTGTTATTTTCAGGGGCTAGGAAAGGGTCCAGAACAGGGGTCTCAAACTTGCAGCCCTCCAGCTGCTGCCAAACTACAAGTCCCATCATGGCTCTGCCTGTGGGAGTTATGCTTGTAACTGTCAGCCTTGCAATGCCTCATGGGAATTGTAGTTTCGCAACAGCTGGAGGGCCACCAGTTTGAGACCCTTGGTCCAGAGCCTCTAGGCATACAATAACCAGATGGTTGAGGTTAGCCATTATTCAGGCCTATGTGGTCGGGGGGCTGGAGCCACCGGAGGGTATTAAGGCACATTCCACCAGGGCAACTGCGACTTGTCAAAGCAGAGTGGGCTGGTGCTTCTCCAGAGCAGATCTGTAGAGCTGCAATGTGGTCCACCTTTGTGAAGCACTACAGGTTGAACCTATCAGCCAAAGACCAGGCCTTTGGGCGTAAAGTGCTGCAGGCAGTGGTCCCACAATAAGGTAAGGTGCTCGCTTATCTGCTATGGTGGCTGTCCTGAAAAACAGAGTTACACTTACCGGTAACATCCTTTTCCATGAGTCTTTCAGGACAGCACCGGTACCCACCCAAAATGTTATCTCTGAGAGCTCTTCACATGAGACCTTGTAAGACAAAGGTTAGTATGACGTATTCTTGTGTCTCCCCAGCTGGCCGGAGGTACTCTGAGGGGCCGGTGAGGCTTAAATCTTGCAGAATAAGGCGGTGTTTCCTGAGATGGGAGGAGCCAAGGTCTCTATGGTGGCTGTCGTTTTTTTCGTACAATTTTCAGATCGTGTGTATGGGCCTTAAGAGTATGCTCTGTTGGCCAACTTGGACACACCTCCAAAAGCAAACAATTTGTTGCAGGCCATTATAACTGCACTAGGAACCTTCTGCCACTGACAGTTATTATCACTGCTCGGGCCCAGGATCACTGGCCTCAATTCTACAACAACCACTAAACACCTACAAGTCGCTAGAGAAGTAGAATTAACATAAAAATTGGCTTTTTGAAGCCATGATTGTCTTATGGTCTAAATCTTTTACACCTGAAATGGCTCTAATTAAATTCTAAGACATTCTGAAAAGCATATAGTTCAAGATTAACTTAATTGCAGCTAGGTAAAAAAATTTTCCCAAAAATAAAATATCTAGTCAATATCTTGTAACTGACTTTTGGTTCCAAAATGTACATAATTAGGCGTAAGAGAGGAGTCTATCCTATTGTCTGATGATGCTCTCAGTTACACAAAGCTCAATTTCTGTTCTTGCAGAAGTGTAACAGATGTCTGTTGTTGCATGAGCTTCAGAAAGTATTGTTTCTACTGTACCTTTAGGGAGCCTTTATCACAGAAAAGCAGCTATCGAACAGCCTTTTCTTCTCTTCTTGCGCTCCTGAGGACAGAGGAAGTAGTAAGATAGGATACATCCAGGGGACACAAAAGTGATATCTAGGGCATGACGTCACACTGCTTGGCAACACTGCTGCTAGCTGTTGGTTTGTGCCATGTATCACTTGGATGACCGTAAAAGATGCAGGAACAGGCAGACACTACTGACTAAGCAGTGAAACATTACATTTATTTAAAAATCAAAAAGGTCTAAATGTCTTAAAGTAGCAAAATAGAATATTTTAATTGTAAAAGAAACTTCTGTAATCATGGTTATGTTGCAAAAATTAGTGCACTAATAATTCACATCACCTGGTGTGATCTGAAATTTGCCTTTATGTTAAAGGGGTTGTAAACCCTGTGTTATTAAAAAAACAAAAACAAAAATGAACATGTTATACTTACCTCCACTGTGCAGTTTGTTTTGCACAAAGTGGCCCCGATACTCGACTCCTGGGGTCCCCCGGCAGCGCTGGTAGCTCCTCCCCGCATCGAGTGCCCACGTGGAGAAGGCTCTCCTAAGGTGGACACCCGTGCGGGCGCGCTCCCGCATCTTGCTTCTGTGTACATTCACACAGAATACAGTACTCGGCCCCACCCCCCGTGTCATTGGATTTGATTGACAGCAGCGGGAGCCAATGGCTGCGCTGCTATCAATCTATCCAATCAAGAGCTGAGACAACGGGCAGAGAGGTAAAAGGTAGAGCGTGTCTCTGCCCAGGGAACAAGCTGGCTCAGGTAATTAAACCGGGGAAGAGGGGGGGGCTGGTCAGTATCAGAAGTTTTTTCACCTCAACGCATAGGATGCATTAAGGTGAAAAAACACAAGGGTTTACAACCCCTTTAAGTTGCCACATGCAGGGTAATTTTTCTTCTTTTAAGATTAAAGAGGCAGTTATCAACTTAGCTGATGGTCAGAAGATGGAGGTGTTTAAACCCTTTTACTGTCACCACAGTATGTCATATGGCAGTGGCAACAAGAGTTGAACACACAGACACTTTATCAGCAGACTGATGAAAGTAATTGGGCAGCTACACAGCCAGCCGATCGCTTTCTGTGATCCCGGAACTCTTCCAAACCCCTACGCCATGTATGCCAGGCTCCGTTGTTCCAACTGCAGACCCGGGACCCACATGGGAGTTGTCTTCCAATCTTCCTGCAAAGAACCCAGAAGTAATGTGAACAATGTCAGAAAAGATCAACAACTTGATGTGGTTGACAAGGAACATGGCCAAGCCCCTGGAATATGAGAGAGACAGAGAGAGAGAGACAGACAGACAGAGAGAGAGACAGAGAGAGAGACAGAGAGAGAGAGACAGAGAGACAGAGAGAGAGAGAGACAGAGAGAGAGACAGAGAGAGAGAGAGAGAGACAGAGAGAGAGAGAGAGACAGAGAGAGAGACAGAGAGAGAGACAGAGAGAGAGACAGAGAGAACCCCATTAACTCTTTCATGCCTAAGCCTATTTCTGACATTTGTTAAAATCCATTTTTTTGTTCATAAAAGTTTTTTACAACCCGACTTTGGGGCCCCATATCTCGGGGCCACTTGGTGCTAGGAACCCCAAATTTGGTGTGCTAACACAGTTGGACTAGCACTATAACATATCCAAATTGGTGTTCCTAGCACCAAGTGGCCCCAAGATATGGGGCCCCAAAATGTCATTCTCTGCTGCAGAAGTGCTTGACATTTTGCGACCAGAATTTGGGGCCCCGTATCTCTGGGCCACTTAGTGCTAGGAACAAATTTGAATATGTTGTAGTGCTAGTTCCACTGTGTTAGCACACCAAATTTGGGGTTTCTAGCACCAAGTGGCCCCGAGATGCGGGGCCCCTAATTTGGGTCGCAAAATGTCATTCTCTGCTCTGCAGATGCTTCTAGATGCAAACGCGGCTAAACGCGGCATGCAAACGCGGCAAAACGTGCGTTTCTAAATGCCGGTTTCAGCTTTTAAAAACGTGTTCAGCAGAGTTTGCACCAGCGTCTCGTGTGCATGAGGCCTCAGAGTTAGAGAGATTTTGCTAGAATTATTGCTCCCACTCCAACGATACTGCACATGTGATTTGAACACAGTTTACATTTTCGGGTGCGACTTACGTCCTGGAAGAGCATCAGAAGGGGGGGCGTCCCCTCCCGCTCCTTTAGGATAACAGCCGAGCAGCTTTTAGCCACATCGGTTGTGATCACTAAAAAGCCAACTGCAGGCATCACCCCTTCAAGCAGAGAGCTCAAAATTTGCAAACGGTCAGCGTGAGGGGTTAAAGTAGTTGTAACCCTAACAAAAAAAAAAAAATTGTAATTTGGCCCCCTGTATAACCAAAAGAACTTGGCTGATCCTGCCCTCCCCCCTGTAAACTGACCATGGTTAATCATGGCACATGACACTGTGGTCAGTTTATGTGCCTCAATCACTCGCAGCTCTCCTCTGTCCTTTACTCCCAGCTATGCAAGTGCCGATCTGCTCCCCTCTTGATGCTATCAAACAGCAATGACATTCCTACTATCAACTCTGCTATAGTAAACAATGTCCCCACTGCGAGTTTAAAAAAAAAAGCCACTGTGTACCTCATTTCATAGCACTGCTTGGCCCTCACGTGACCGGCCGCCCTCTTTCAGCCTCCTGGCTAATGTCTGCGGGGGTTTCTCCTCCCGGCCCGCTTTGATGTCAGATCGAGAGAGGAAAGAGGCAGCTGGTCACATGAGAGCCTATGAAATGAGGTACACAACGGCATTTTTTTTTTTTAATTAAAAAACACATACACTGGGAACATTATTTAAAATAGCAGTAATGATTGTAAGGTTGTAATTGAGTGGCTTAACAACCACTTTAAGCGATGCTAATCAGGGAAACCCTAAATCCATAACACCCTGGAGGGACAAGAGGTGATTCTTGATAATGAGACTCTTGCTATAATCTAGCATAGAAGTCAGACTACTTCTCCTGATGCAGGAAGGACTCACATTTATTCTCGATGGTAAAGACACAGTAGCACTTCAGTGGTGTCAAGTGCAGTATGAACCAAGAGACCTACTTGAGGCAGTATCCCAAGATGTAAAAGGGAACCACCTGTTCTTGGAGACCAGAATGCAGCTCTAAAGATTCAGATAGCGATAAAAGCTTCCGTGAAATGGGGAAGAAGCACCCTTAGCAACCACTTGATAGAAAGGCTGAGTGGTCACACCAGGCACTACCTGGTTCATAAAAGTAGACACATTAAAAAGGGTTGCAAAGGTTAAATTCTTTTATTCATTTTTTTAAACAAACATGGTATACTTACCTCCTCTGTGCAAGGGTTTTGCAGAGTGGCCTCGATCCTCTTCTTGGGTCCCCCAGCTGCGCTCCTTGCTGCATCGAGTGCCCCCTCAGAGACCCGCATTCCAATGGGGCACTCGTGCGGGCGTGCTCTTGAGTCCTGCTGCTGCGTCCATTGACACAGACAGCAGGACTTGGCCCTGCCCCCGATTCCCCTGTCACTGGATTTGATTGACAGCAGTCAATGGCTGCTGCTGCCATCAATCTAACCAATGAGGACCCGAGACAGCGGCTGGGCTCATTCTTGTCGTTGAAAAATATCTAGAAAAACGCATTTTAAAAAAAGTTATAAATTGATATGTAATTTAATGAGTGAAATAATTATTTAATCCCCTCTCAACAAGATTTCTGGGTCCCAGGTGTCTTCTATACAGGTAACGAGCTGAGATTAGGAGCACTCTCTTAAAGGGATTGCTCCTAATCTCAGCTTGTTACCTGTATAAAAGACACCTGTCCACAGAAGCAGATTCCAATCTCTCCACCATGACCAAAGAGCTGTCCAAAGATGTCAGGGACAAGACTGTAGACCTACATAAGGCTGAAATGGGCTACAAGACCATCACCAAGCAGCTTGGGGAAAGGGTTACAACAGTTGGTGCGATTATTTGTAAATGGAAGAAACACAACATAACTGTCAAGCTCCCTGCCTGGGGCACCATGCAAGATCTCACTTCGTAGAGTTTCAATGATCATGAGAACAGTGAGGAATCAGCCCAGAACTACACGGGAGAATCCGGTCAATGATCAAGGCAGCTGGGACCATAGTCACCTAGAAAACAATTGGTAATGCTACATTGTGAAGGACTGAAATCCTGAAATTCCTTTTCTGTGGCGGCTCCTTTTCTGCTCCTGTTCCACTCCTTGGGTCCCAGTCCCTCAGCTCCCGTGACAGGCATCTTGAGCGGTGCTTTTGTTGCCATCTCACCACTTCATATTTAGCTTCTATGCAAGTACCCAAGGGGGAGAAGCACTCTCCTTCCTTTGGTTAGTATTCATCTTTGTCAGGCACCCTGGCTAGATTGTTTTATACACTATTTTCTATATGTGTTTTTTCACAGATATTCAATGAATTTGGCCCTGAACAATGGATTAAATCCACGAAAGGCGTAGGGCTTATTCCATACATCTCATTTCCATTGGATGGTTTAACCAGTTTCATATATACAGATTTTATCAGATTTTTAAAGAAAAACTGAAATATCACATGGTCCTAAGTATTCAGACCCTTTGCTGTGATACTCATATTTAACATGGTTAAAGGTGCTGTCCATTTCTTCTGATCATCCTTGAGATGGTTCTACACCGTCATTTGAGTCCAGCTGTGTTTGATTATACTGATTGGACTTGATTAGGAAAGCCACACACCTGTCTATATAAGACCTTACAGCTCACAGTGCATGTCAGAGGATATGGGAATCATGAGGGCAAAGGAACTGCCTGAAGAGCTCAGAGACAGAATTGTGGCAAGGCACAGATCTGACCAAGGTTACAAAAAAAATTTCTGCTGCACTTAAGGTTCCTAAGAGCACAGTGGTCTCCATAATCCTTAGATGGAAGACGTTTGGGACGACCAGAATGCTTCCTAGAGCTGGCCGTCCGGCCAAACTGAGCTATCGGGGAAGAAGAGCCTTGGTGAGAGAGGTAAAGAAGAACCCAAAGATCACTATGGCTGAGCTCCAGCGATGCAGTCGGGAGAAAGTTGTAGAAAGTCAACCATCACTGCAGCCCTCCACCAGTCGGGGCTTTATGGCAGAGTGGCCCAACGGAAGCCTCTCCTTAGTGCAAGACACATGAAAGCCCGCATGGAGCTTGCTAAAAAAAAACACCTGAAGGACTCCAAGATGGTGAGAAATAAGATTCTCTGGTCTGATGAGACCAAGATAGAACTTCTTGGCCTTAATCCTAAGCGGTATGTGTGGAAAAAACCAGGCACTGCTCATCACTTGTCCAATACAGTCCCAACAGTGAAGCATGGTGGTGGCAGCATCATGCTGTGGGGGTGTTTTTCAGCTGCAGTGACAGGACGACTGGTTGCAATCGAGGGAAAGATGAATGCGGCCAAGTACAGGGATATCCTGGACGATAACCTTCTCCAGAGTGCTCAGGACCTCAGACTGGGCCGAAGGTTTACCTTCCAACAAGACAATGACCCTAAGCACACAGCTAAAATAATGAAGGAGTGGCTTCACAACTCCGTGACTGGTCTTGAATGGCCCAACCAGAGCCCTGACTTAAACCCAATTGAGCATCTCTGGAGAGACCTAAAAATGCCTGTCCACCAACATTTACCATCGAACCTGACAGAACTGGAGAGGATCTGCAAGGAGGAATGGCAGAGCATCCCCAAATCCAGGTTGAAAAACTTGTTGCATCCTTCCCAAAAAGACTCATGGCTGTATTAGATCAAAAGGGTTCTTCTAATAAATACTGAGCCAATTGTCTGAATACTTAGGACCATGTGATATTTCAGTTTTTCTTTTTTAATAAATCTGCAAAAATGTCAACAATTCTGTGTTTTTTCTGTCAATATGGGGTCCTGTGTGTACATTAATGAGGAAAAAAATGAACTTAAATGATTTTAGCAGATGGCTGCAATATAACAAAGTGACACATTTAAGGGGGTCTGAATACTTTCCGTCCCCACTGTATATCCTACAATGTATTATCTTGATGCAGCAGTCATATATTTATTATACAATGTATCCTGTATTGTTGTTGCCAGTTTTTTTTTTTTTTTACATACAATGTTTGTTATATGTTGTCATTATGGACACAAACCTATGAATAGATTTTTCCAACCTGTTTTGTAATCATTTAGCAATAAACATTGTGTTTTTAGAGTGACTTTATCGGCGTATAACACGCACCCCAAGTTTAGGAGGGAAGTTTAAGGAAAAAAAACTTGCATTAAAATGCCCATCAATGCAGCCTTATCGTGTCCATCTGCAGCCTTTTCAGTGTCAGTGCAGCCTTGTCAGTGCAGCTTTGTCCCAGTGCAGCTTTGTGCACTCGCCACCGACATACACAGCCGTGTGTAGATTCAAATATGGCGCAGAGACTGCAGGGATTCGTTGGAGCCGAGATACACATACCCGAGTGTTGTCGGCTTTTTTGTCACCGCTCAGTCACGCCCAGACCTATGATGGACCTCACACAGGTCCAATGGCGGGACTGGGCATGACTGTGAGCGCCACCAAAAAAACACGAGAACACTCGGCTATGTGTATCTCGGCTCCGACGAATCCCTGCAGTCTCGGCGCCATATTTGAATCTACACACGGCTGTGTATGTCGGCGGCAATTGCCGTGATCGCTCCGATCACACAAAATCAGCGGGGATCGGCCTATAACACGCACCCAAGATTTTCCCCTGATTTTAAGGGAAAAAAAGTGCCTGCAAGATCTCCCTGCTCAAGAAAGCACACGTACAGGCCCGTCTGAAGTTTGCTAATGAACATCTGAATGATTCATGGCAGAACTGGGTGAAAGTGTTCTGGTCAGATGAGACCAAAATCAACCTATTTGACATCAACTCAACTCGCCGTGTTTGGAGAAAGTGGAATGCTGCCTATGACCCCCCCAAGAACACCATCCCCACCGTCAAACATGGAGATGTAAACAATGCTTGGGGGAGGGGGTTTATGCTAAGGGCACAGGACAACTTGCCCGAATCAAAAGGACAATGGACGGGGCCATGTATCATCAAATCTTGGGTGAGTACTTCCTTCCCTCAGCCAGGGCACTGAAAATGGGTCGTGGATGGGTATTCCAGCATGACAACAATGACCCAAAACACACAGCCAAGGCAACAAAGGAGTGGCTCATAAAGACGCACATTAGAGTCCTGGAGTGGCCTATCAAGTTTCCAGACCTTAATCCCATAGAAAATATGTGGAGGGAGCTGAAGGTTCGAGTTACCAAACGTCAGCCTCGAAACCTTAAGGACTTGGAGAGGAACTACAAAGAAAAGTGGGACAAAAATCACTCCTGAGATGTGTGCAAACCTGGTGGCCAACTGCAAGAAACATCTGACCTCTGATTGCCAACAAGGGCTTTGCCACCAAGTACAAAGTTGTTTTTTTTTTTTTTGCGAAGGGGTCAAATACTTATTTCACTCATTAAAATGCAAACCAATTTATGACTTTTTTGAAATGCGTTTTTTGTTTCTGGATTATTTTGTTATTCTGTCTCTCACTGTTAAAATAAACCTACCATTAAAATTATAGACTGTTCATTTGTCAGTGGGAAAACATACAAAATTAGCAGGGGATCAAATACTTTTTTTCCCCTCACTGTAAAACTTAATGAGGCCAAATCCCTTTAGGGGGATGTTGTCCAGTAGGATTTGTAATATCGAACATTCACAAGGTTCATCTGAGTTTCCTACAATGGGGATGCCAGGAAAAGGTACTAGACCAAAAAAATAAAAATTCCCTATCCAGGTGAAAGGCAGTTAAAGCTAGTCTGCATTGACCCAGTAGGCAGAGGGTCCCTCTGGAGAAGGGGGGACACTAAACACTGCCAGTTAACAGAGAGCCTTGCATGCTCCATGAAAAGGGAATTTTTTCTGAGAAAGAGCAGGGGTCTTAACAGGGCACAGTTCCAGAGGCTAAAGAGTGCCAGAGACGAGGAATAAACCTGTTAGACTGAAAGGGACAATGCTGCAATGAAATTCCTAAAAATGGCAAAATATCCAAGTACCTACAAGCATTCATAATAAGCCCCTTAAGAATCTGCCATGAGAACTGTAAGGAGGGTATGCAACTGCTGATCAGTAGAATCCTTAAAAAGGTAAACATGTTCTCTACCAGTAAGCAGTGGGCATAGACCACTGGTTAAGATCCCTCTTTGGTGGGGAACAGTTTCAACACAATCTCGTTAAGTCCAGGACCCATCAGGGTGCTTCCAGTCTGCATTAAGGAATACCTTAGTATACAGTCCTAACTATAGAGGAGAGCAGACGTGGCTGAGCTACGTGCAGCTCTCTACCCTTCCTGCAGGTGTTTCCTAGGCTACTACAACCCCTGGCAAAAATTATGGAATCACCAGTCCCTGAGGATGTTCCTTCAGTTGTTTATTGTTGTAAAAAAAAAAGCAGATCACAGACATGGCCAAAAACTAAAGGCATTTCAAATGGCAACTTTCTGGCTTTAAGAAACATTAAAGAAATCAAGAAAAAAAAAATTGTGGTGGCCAGTAACAGTTAGATTTATAGAACAAGCACAAGGAATAAATTATGGAATCACTCAATTCTGAGGAAAACATTATGGAATCACCCTGTAAATTTTCATTACAAACACTAACACCTGCATCAGATTAAATCTGCTTGTTAGTATGTAGGTAAAGAGGGTAAATCATCACGCAGTGTTGCACAAGATGTTGGTTGTTCACAGTCGGCTGTGTCTAAAACATGGACCAAATACAAACAACATGGGAAGGTGGTTAAAGGCAAGCATACTGGTAGACCAAGGAAGACATCAAAGCGTCAAGACAGAAAACTTAAAGCAATATGCCTTGAAAACAGAAAATGTACAACAAAACAAATGAGGAACAAATGGGAGAAAACTGGAGTCAACATCTGTGACCGAACTGTAAGAAACCGCCTAAAGGAAATGGGATTTACATACAAAAAAGCTAAAAGAAAGCCATCTCTAACACCTAAACACAAAAACAAGCTTATAATGGACTAAGGAAAGGCAATCGTGGACTGTGGATGATTGCATGAAAGTCATATTCAGTGATGAATCTCGAATCTGCATTGGGCAAGGTGATGATGCTGGAACTTTTGTTTGGTGCCGTTCCAATGAGATTTATGCAGACGACTGTCTGAAGAAAATTTCCACAGTCAATTATGATATGGGGCTGCATGTCAGGTCAAGGCACTGGGGAGATGGCTGTCATTAAATCTTCAATAAATGCACAGGTTTACATTGAAATTTTGGACACTTTTCTTATCCCATCTATTGAAAGGATGTTTGGGGATGATGAAATCATTTATCAAGATAATGCATCTTGCCATAGAGCAAAAACTGTGAAAAAAATCCTTGAAGAAAGACACATATGGTCGGGGCAGGAGGCGGAGCCTAGCGGAGCAGACATGCATTGTTAGAGCTCCACACCGCTGAGGAGAGAAGAGAAGGACAAAGCGGAGCCTGCAGGCTCAAAAGGTATCCATTTGAACCTTTTTGCCCCAGGGAACAAACTGTGAAAGTTTGGGCAGGAAATATGGTACTGGGAGGAAACCGTGGCAGAAATAAAAATCACCTCACAAAGAGCTCACAGGCACTCACTGCAGCTGAAGCAGCTCCAGTCACCTCACAAGATACAGCATCAGGGCGCTCTCACAGACAGAAAATGTCACAGCAAGACTCTCCATTTGAGTCAGATACAGAACAAATCCTCTCACAAACTTCTCCACAAGCCTCCTCAGCATCCCCAGAAATATTATTACAATTTGAAAAGATGCTTCATAAGGCTTTAAAACAAACCTCAGACCAAATAACAAAAAGCCTAACCAAAGAAATAAGAGAGCTGGGAAACCGCACCGCAGCCTTAGAAATAAAAATGGATGAAATTGAAATTACAACCCAAGAAAATATAACAGAATTGGAACAATTAAAAAAAGAGAATTTAATACTTCAAACTAAGCTCGAAGATTACGAAAATAGAGCCAGACTTTCAAACTTGCGCATAAGGGGAATACCTGAAACTGTGACAGACCTGCAATCTACTATTACTGCTCTATTACAAAAACTAAAGCCAGATATCCCTATTGAATGTTTAGAACTGGACAGAGTACACAGAGCCCTCACAGCCAAAAAGAAAGATGGACCCCCACGTGATATAATCACAAAATTTAATTATTACAGAACGAAAGAACAAATACTAATTGCTGCAAGAGAAAAAAAGGAACTTAATTTTCAAGGACACAATTATCAAATTTTTGCTGACCTATCCCAACTTACTATTACTAAAAGATGATCCATGAAACCCCAACTAATGGAACTGCAACGCCACAACATTATGTATCAATGGGGCTTCCCCTTTTCAGTCAGATTTAACTACCAAGGTACAATTTACAGAAGCAGTTCAGCAGATGAACTACAACAAACCCTTTTAAAATTAAATCTGACAGAACCCACAAGCAGCAACACTCCCACACGCAGAAGAATGGCATCATCTTCACCTTCAGGCAGCACCCAGAAAATTCCAGAACAAAATGGGAATCATCATTCTAACAAAAGAGGCCGTTATGCCACATCATCCATGGACCAAGAAGATTCAATGGACTGACAACCTAATTCCTGATATCTCTTCATTTATTATACTAAGAGATGGTTCTCTATAAAAAACCTATATTTATAACTGAATGTAACTGCATTCTGATAGTCACACACTGTGTGGGATCATGTTACATTCCAGTTATATTTCTTATTACTTCTGATTCATATAGCCTTAGAATATATAAGTGAAATAAGGAAATTCTTGTTCAGTTATATATTATCAGGTAATAACAATAGATTTATTACTTTTTAGGACAAATATGTTCAATAATCCAGAAGTAATGGAAGCTTTTTTTTTTTTCTTTTTCTTAAAACAAATATATTATTACCTAACTCTAGTTCCTAGAATTATGTTTTTGTTTATTCTAATCTGAAGCAATACAACCTCAATTTTATGAGTTAACATATCTAAACAGTTACATATGAATAAAATATGTAATGGTTTACTCTAAAAGGGTTAAAACCCCAAAATAATTCAAACTATCTTCATCAATCCAAAGTTATTAACAGTACCTTTCTAACTGAATTATTTAGCCTAGGACAAGACTAACCATATACAACCACCCTGGAATAAATAATTTCAACAAAAACTATATTCTGCACTCCAACTAATGAAACATCAATTTGATGTCTTTTGACATAGCACTTCTCTCCTGTAAGCGGAAGATCCGTGTACCCCCATTAGCCCTCCTCATTCTCCCAACCATATTATGTGGGAGTGTGACGAAGGCACTTATTCCCCTGAGAGAGATATTTATTCTCTTTCACGGGTAAATTGTGATTACTTGCAAAAAAATAATTTATACAATGTATCATCTAATCTCACATGTTTTTTGTTTACTCTTTACTCCAGAATTCACTGGTTTCTTTTCTATCTATTCATCTCTTCAGTCCACACAGGTTGATCTGCGCAGTCAGCTCTGCATAACAAAAAGTAAGTCAAAACTATTTGATCTGTTGCCATGGCACCACTGAATATACTTTCCCTGAATGTTCAGGGAATAAATGTCCCTCAAAAAAGGACCAAAGCCTTCCGTACTTTCCATAACAAGAAGGCTCATATAGTATGCCTCCAAGAAACACACTTCACCAAAGATTCTACTCCAAAATATATTTCTCCTTTTTATCAACAAATTTACACGGCTTCTGCCTGTACCAAGCAAAGGGGAACTCTAATTGCATTTCACCGATCCACACCATTCACCTTATCATCAGAAATTAAAGACCCAGAAGGTAGATACCTGATACTCATGGGTTATATAATGGATACAGCAATCACGGTGATTTCCTACTACGCTCCTAACAAACAACCTACACCATTCCTCTCACATATATTACAAGTGATTTATACACACAAAATAGGAACAGTGATAATGTGTGGGGATTCGAACCAGGTCCTCCTCCCATTTCTAGATAAATCACCTTTTACACCATTCAAAATAACCTCTAGATTACCTTTTCCTCAACTTCTTTCCAAATACAATCTGGTAGATTCATGGAGAGAAAGTAACCCAATGAAAAAGAAATTCACTTATTTCTCGCACCCTCATCAAACCTTCACCAGAATAGATCATATTTTTCTAACAATAGGAATGATACCAGAACTTATTGCATCAGATATAATTCCGATTCCGTGGTCTGACCATAATGCAGTATACACTACTATAGGCTCAGCCATATCAAAAGCGCATGACCCAACGTGGTACTTACCGGACATAATGCTCAAACACCCACTACATCAGATGGCCATTGAACAAGCTTTAAAGGAATACATATCAATTAATAATACAACAGACATCTCCCCAATAACACTGTGGGAAGCTCATAAGCCTGTCTTGTGTGGTACAATACAAAGACAAATGGCACTATTTAAACGGGAACGCAAAAATCTAGCAAAAAAACTAGAACTCAATTTTAATGCAGCCTACATATCATTTCAAGATAATCCATCTCAGAGTACAAAATCTCATCTGGAAAAATCTAGATTGGAATACGATCTATTTCTCACTGAGTCAGTTGATAAATCCCTCAAACGCTCCAAACAATTTCTACATGAATACAAACAAACCAGGTACATATTTGGCTCGGGCATTAAATTCAACTAACAAATCTTTCAAACCAATACTTTTGAAATTATCAAAAAATGTTTACACTTGTAATCCAGTTAAAATAGTCCATAAATTTCACTCACATCTTGCAACTTTATACAAGACAAACAATGAATTTAATCCTACAGAGGCTGAATCCTTCTTCTCAAAAATAACCTTACCTGAGTTATCTCAGAATCAAAAAAGCAGTTTGGATGAGCCTATAACTATAGATGAAGTTGCTAACGCCATAAAAGACCTAAAA
This sequence comes from Aquarana catesbeiana, assembly GCF_042186555.1. NCBI lineage: Eukaryota > Metazoa > Chordata > Amphibia > Anura > Ranidae > Aquarana > Aquarana catesbeiana. Next base: position 173,253,107 of record NC_133327.1, on the reverse strand, counting down.
CTTAACAAAAGACCAGGCCCAGACGGCTACTCGGCTTTATACTATAAAACATTCTCAGAAATACTCTCTCCCATTCTCACTGAAACTTTTAACAAACTTCTAGATGGACATTCTTTTCGGCAAGAAACACTAATGGCAATTGTTTGTATGATCCCAAAACCCCTTTCTGATGATACCTCCTGTGTGAATTATCGGCCTATCTCTGTTAAACCTCGATATTAAATTATTAGCAAAAATAATAGCAAAACGCCTCAATAGCATTATAGGAAAATTAATACATAGAGATCAAGTAGGCTTCATGCCAAATAGACAGGCAGGCGATAATATACGCAGGGCAGTGTTATTGGCACATATTGCTAAAAAACGGAAAATCCCTTTATGTTTTCTATCTCTCGATATTAAGAGGGCATTTGACACAGTATCCTGGCAATATATGCAATATTCATTACAAAAATGGGGTTTTGGACCCCACTTTTTAACATGGATCAAAGCATTATATAATAAACCCAAAGCCTATATAAAATATGCTGGATACAAATCTGAAGCCTTTAATATCGAAAGAGGTACCCGACAGGGTTGCCCATTATCTCCCTTATTATTTGCCCTTATACTCGAACCCATGGCCCAATATATCAGAACAAACCAAACTATAACTGGCATTGAAGTAGGAGGTATTACACACAAATTATGTATATTTGCAGACAATATATTACTTTTTCTATCATCACCACAGATCTCTGGTCCTAACTTAATACCAGCTCTTGATGGATTTGCAGCCCTATCCGGCCTTATGATTAATCCTAAGAAATGCCTAGTGCTTAATATTTCACTCACAAACATGGAATTGATCCCGGCTAGGGCTGCACTCCCATTCACATGGGCAGAAAAATCAATCCCATATCTTGGAATTCATTTAACAGCCTCTCATTCTGACTTATTCTCAACCAATTATCCTCCTGTATTAAGACAGATCACAAATCTAATAAAACAGTGGTCGCAACTTCCTTTATCCTGGATGGGGAAGATTAATGCAATCAAAATGACTATTCTACCCAAATTGCTTTATCTATTCAGAGTCCTCCCTATTCCAATTCCTTCCTATTTTTTGAGAATAGTACAAAAAAGAGCAACTTCGTTTATATGGGGCTCTTCTAAACCACGTATACCTATACACACACTACATCTTCCCAAAAATAAAGGAGGCCTGGGATACCCTAATTTTACTAACTACTACAGAGCGGCACATTTGGCCAGTCTGTCCAAATACCATGCAAAACAGGAAATCCCATTATGGGTATTTATAGAGGCTTCAGAAAATGACCCTCTATTAATATCAAATTTATTATGGCTTGATCCTAAAGACCGCTTTAAAATTCATAATCCCATAACTAAACACTTCTTATCTCTCTGGGATAAACTAAAAACCAAATATCAGTTACAATCTCCACACAATCCTCTCCTTTCTTTTATCAGAAATCCAGCCTTTTATCCGGCATGGATCTACCCAAATTCTTTTAAAGCTTGGACAACATCAGGCATTCAGACACTAAATGACTTCATAGCATCTAAATCATTCCTTTCATTCCCATCGCTTAGAGAAAAATATGATCTACCAAACTCTGAGATATTTAGATATCTCCAAATCAAAAATTTCTATACACCATTCCTAAAGGGGGATACACCATTATCCCAATTATCCATTTTTGAATCAATCTGTACAAAAGATCCATTTGCTAAAGGTACAATTTCATCACTTTATAATCAATTATATGGAGTAGCAAATCTTAATAGACCCTCTTACGTTCAGAGGTGGGAGGAGGACCTGGGACGAACTTTAGAAGACACGGACTGGTCTAACATATGGCTCACATCTAAGTCATCTTCACCCAACATCTTAGCACTGGAGACAAATTATAAAGTCCTAACTCGCTGGTACCTTGTACCCGCTAGAGTGGCAAAATATTCACCTAATACCTCAGCTCTTTGTTTTCGAGGATGCCCAGAAATAGGCACATATTTACACATATGGTGGACGTGCCCAGTAATCCAAACCTTCTGGAAGGAAGTCTTCGTGATTGCATCTAAAATATTTAAAAAAATAATACAACCAGATCCATATTTAACTTTACTTAATCTAAAACCGGAATGGTTAACACTCTCTCATTTCAAACTTATGATCCAACTAATAACGGCTGCAAAACAAACAGTGGCCAAGGCATGGAAATCTCCTACATTGGTACTAGCAGAAACAATTCACAGAATGAATAATACAATGTCCCATGCTAAGATGGTAGCCATCAATCAAAATCAAATTCCAAAATTTGAAAAACTTTGGCATCCTTGGATAAAACAACAGTTCCTGTCAAACTTCAATGACTCTGTCCTGTTGCCATGGTAACAGATTAAATGACTTACAGAGACCCATTCTAAGGCTTCAAAGAGAACTAAAAAGAATAATAAACTGACGAACGGGACAACCTTGTGGACCATACCTCTACCTTTCAACCCTTTTTCTTCTCTTTCCTTTTCTCCACCTTACGATTAAAGCTCATTATCAGAATTTATTTGACCTATATACACTCTACTTGTAAACAATATGTATAGTAGGTATAAATCATTTAAATACCTACAAAAGTAACTAAGGAAATGATATATATCTTTAATTTAGGTTTACGTGAACCCAATGTTTAATATTTGAAATTTCATGATATTTACCTATATAAACCCTCCTGTAAAACAATGAGCTTACTTTATAGATCCTTGTAAACTTACTTTATGTATCTTTATAACATTGTATACTCAATAAACTTCTTTTGACAAGGAAAGACACATATGGTCAATGGCATGGCCTGCAAACAGTCCGGATCTCAATCCAATTGAAAATCTGTGGTGGAAGTTAAAGAAAATAGACCATAACAAGGCTCCAACCTGCAAAGATGATTTGGCAACAGCAATCAGAGAAGGATGGAGCCAGATTGATGAAGAGTACCGTTTATCACTCATTAAGTCAATGCCTCAGAGACTGCAAGCAGTTATAAAAGCCAGAGGTGGTGCAACAAAGTACTAGTGATGTGTTGGAGTGTTATTTTGTTTGTTTTTCATGATTCCATAATTTTTTCCTCAGAGTTGAGTGATTCCATAATTTATTCCCTGTGCTTGTTCTATAAATCTAACTGTTACTGGCCACCACAATTATTTTTCTTGATTTCTTTTAGTGTTTCTTAAAGCCAGAAAGTTGCCATTTGAAATGCCTTTAGTTTTTGGCCATGTCTGTGATCTGCTTTTTTTCTACAACAATAAACAACTGAAGGAACATCCTCAGGGACTGGTGATTCCATAATTTTTGCCAGGGGTTGTAGCTTATGACAGCACAAGGGAAACAAACCCAAAGACTTTGCTGGTCCCCTCATCCAATAAGACTTTCAGAATTACTTTGCCATCTTTGCCCCGAGTATCTACCATTCGTGCCTGCAGTATTAGTCTGGCCAAAATGGTTGCTAAAACTGCACAGTGCAAAGACACCGCCCCATCTGCTCCGATTCCTACACCAGTGTCGCAGTCCTCTCCACAACAGCATGGAGCTTCCCTTGTCACTATGGCACCAGAGCTCCTCTTCCTGCTACAGTTTCTCCTTACAAAAGCCAATTTCAGTGTCTGGGCATAGGAGATTAAAGTTCTTAAATCTGAGGTAGATCCTCTAATGAAAGTCTAGCACCTCTGCCAGGGCAGAAGACCTAGATACCTGCTCCCTAGAACAAGCCTGT